>NW_025335268.1:71046076-71149068 GCF_004798865.1 Varanus komodoensis | reverse complement strand
TCATGAAAGAAATTAGGAGAGTAAGTACTCGGAGGAGGGCTTTCTCTGCAGTGGCGCCCAACCTATGGAATTCACTCCCCAAAGAGGTCCGCCTGGCACCGTTGTTACTGGTTTTTCGGCGCCAGGTAAAGACCTTTTAATTTAAACATCATTTTAATTGTTAAAATATATGATCTGGCCAGGGCAACTTCTTCTTCCTTCTCTTTTCTCCTCCTATATTCTTTATTTACTTATTTTATACTGTTAATCTTAATTTTATACTATTATGTTTGTATCTCAGTGTATTTTTTGTATTTTTGTATTTAGTGGTAATTTATTATGTTCTATTGTATTTCAATGTATTTTATTGTGTTGTAAGCCGCCCCGAGGCTTCGGCAAGGGGCGGCATCGAAATGTAATAATAATAATAATAATAATAATAATAATAATAATAATAATAATACTGTAGAGTTCCAGGCAGTTGTCTCCTGATGGGACCTGTGTATGGCATGGAAGCCAGAGTGAATGGGTTCAAAGGATCTGGAGCAGACAGATGGCAATATTTATATGCGCTGTGGGCCCTTTATGGCCATCCAGATGTTTAGGCCTATTGGATGGCTCACACTTTTGCCTGTTCCTGAGATGGTAGAATCTGGAGAAGAATGCAAAAGTGAGGATACCCCAGAAAGAAGTGAATTCTCCCCTGGAAAACCCTCCAAGGATCTTGCTACGAAGAGGTGAATGATCCACCAGCACTTTTTCCTGGGCTGAGATCACTCATGTCTTTGGTTACATTTCACAGCTCCAGTTTCGACAGCTGTCAGATGAAACCAAGGTGCGAAAATAACTTATCTGCTGCTTCAGTGGGTGATGCCAGGGAGGGCACCTTCTGGACTTCGCCCCTTCACTCTGTTTACCTGAGACTCCTTACTTCTGTACCTGTGCAGCATCCTCGAGCTGCTGCTCTGAGTGACTGGAGCACTTTGAAGGGACAGTTCAAAGGGCTGTCAAAATTGTGGTTGTCAGGAGTAGGACAGGTTGTCTAATTAACCATTGTAGATGAACGCAGGCAGGGCTTTGAAGACAAAGTCACAATAGACTTTTAGTTCCCTTGGTTTTCTCCTCCACCATTGACTGCATCTGGACGCTCAGACCCGGCTCAAACAGGACCACTCCCATCACTGCACTGACAATGTCCTCTGTTCTTTTTAACCACTTTTGCCATTTAATTATTTAAAGTTTTTCTATGCCGTCCCATTACTAAAAGTCTCTGGAGGGTTTACAAAGAACATAGAAACCATAACTACAACACACAACGCACTGCATCTGAAAAATGATGATAGAAAGAAGGATAAAACCAATTAATTGTTAAAATACCAGGGGAATAAAAAGGTCTTCACCTGATGCAAAAAAAAATTGAGCAGTGGCGCCAGGCAAACCTCCCTAGGGAGCATGTTCCACAGTTGGGGTGCCACCACCGAAAAGGCCCTTCTCCAAGTAGCTACCCTCCTGATTTCCATCAAGGAGGGCTCCCAGAGAAGGACCTCTGCCTCTGAACTCAAGGGGTGGGCCAGCACACAGGGAAGAAGATGCTCCTTCAGGTTAACACTTAACAACAGTATGACAAATAGACATTTTTCGGGGAAACCCACAGTTTATCTGCCCAGCAAAATCTCACTTGAGTTGCTGTGGTTAAAGGCATCAGAGGTGGGCTGCTCAAAAGAGAGCCACTGTGGCGTGGTGGTTAAAGTGCTGGACTCGGACTCAGGAGATCCAGGTTCTAGTCCCCGCTCGGCCATGAAGCTCCCTGGAGGACTTTGGGCTAGTCACCCATGGCGACATACAGGTATGTGAGGGAATGTCACACGGAGGTGGGTAGAGCCCTGTTCTCCCCTGCAGAGGAGGGCAGGACGTACTCCAATGGAGCAAAGCTCAGGGAACCCAGGTTCCATTTGGATGCCAGGAAGCACTTCCTGACAGTCAGGAGCCCGAGGGTGTGGAATGGGCTTCCATGAGAGGTCGTTGAGGCCCCGTCGGTGAGGGTGTTCAAGGATCGGCTGGACATGCACATGGTGGGCATGTTGTGAGTGCAGCCGGCTGGAGCCAGGGGTCAGACTAGATGGCCCAGGAGACCCCTTCTGACTCGCTCTATTTCTATGTTTCTATGTAACCTACCTCGCAGGGTTGTTGCTGGGAGGATTAAATGGAGAGATGTAAGCTGCTTTGGGTTCCTCACAAGGGGAGAAAAGGTGGGATAGAAATGCAATGCAATGATGCGATGATGATGATGATAGGAGGGGAGCCTTAAAGTCTCCTTAGATTGGGGCAGGGGTCCTCTGAAGAGCTAAGCTGTAGCAATGCACCACCTCTGGCACAGGCAGGGAGAAAGATCATGCTTTGAAGGACTTCTTGCGGCTGTACCCTGACCAGAAGAGCTGGCAAGGCAGGGTGGTGAGGTGCCCTCCTTCACAATGGACCATCCACCATTTGGGGGAGCTGGCAGCAGGCAGTCCTCCATTTATTTACTTGGTGGCGCAGTGGGTTAAACCGCTGTGCTGCTGGACTGGTTGATTGAAAGGTCGCCGGTTCGAGTCTGCACAACGGGGTGAGTTCCTGTTGCTCCATCCCAGCTCCTGCCCACCTTGCAGTTGGAAAGCATCCAAATGCAAGTAGATGAAAAGGTGCCACTTTGGTGGGCAGGTAACAGCGTTCCGTGTACTTTGGTGTTTAGTCATGCCGGCCACACAACCACGGAGACTGTCTGCAGACAAGCGCTGGCTCCCTCGGCCAGGAAATGGAGATGAGCACCGCCCCCGAGAGTCAGGCATGACTGGGCTTAATGTCAAGGGGAAACCTTTACCTTTATCCTACCCAATTAGCCATAGGCATTTGTATGTTCTTACGGTCTTTTGCAAAGCTCATCTACTTTAATGGCCCATTCAGAACCAAGCCACCTTGAGAAACTTTGCATTTCTAAAAGGAACAAAATATGGTTCATAGAAAATTGAATTCCACCCTCCATTTACTGTGTGAAGCCAAATCCGGAGAGGGTAGCAGAATTGAGGGGGTAGCTGGCAAAGTTAGTGTCCCTGGTAAGGAAAAATTGCTGGTGCTTTATGCCTGTGCATTGGATGCTGCCTGCTCTGAACTGAATTGGACTGGACCAAATCTGGCTTCTTAGCATATTTCTTTTCCGTGCTTTGCTTCTTGCAGCTTCGTCGCTTCAGCCCCCTTCAAAACAGCCTCCAACAGAACCATGGAGAAGTTCCAACAGATCCCAAACCACGGCTCAGCCAGTTATGAAAGGTAACACCCACTTTTTAGCCATGTAAGATTCTATTCACTAATGGCAGTCTTATCCTCCTTTAAGTGGCCAAAGTGTAGCACAAGAATGAGGCATTTTCCAGACGGGGGAGACCATCATGAATTGCAGAAGTCCAAAAAGATATTTATGTGTGTGTGAACTTAGCGGGAGGAAAAGAAACCCCCAAACAGTGCAATAGGAATGGTGCATACATAGTGAACCCAGAAAATGGCCAACTGTGTTTGAAGTGAGGGGACAGGAAAACCGGGGAGATGGGGGAAAGTGTGGTTGGCTAAAACTCTGAGTAAGAGCATTTCGTACTGCAAAACATTCTGGTAGGTCTCACTTCTCTGTCTCCACGGAACTGGGGTGAGAGGTAATTTCTCAGAGTCCGCAGATAGGTTAGGAACAGGAGTATATTTATTTGTTTCAAAACGATTAAACTATTGTGGCTTCTCCAAAGAATCCTGGGTGCAGGGAAAGCTGTATGAGGCGAGACTGAGGGAACTGGGTCTCTTCAGCCTGGAGAAGAGGAGACTCGGAGGGGATCTGTTGGCCACATACAGGTATGTGAGGGGATGTCACATGGAGATGGGTAGAGACCTGTTCTCCCCTGCAGAGGAAGGCAGGACGCGCTCCAACAGAGCAAAGCTCAGGGAGCCAAGGTTCCATTTGGATGCCAGCAAGTGCTTCCTGATGGTTAGGACCCCGAGGGTGTGGAATGGGCTTCCATGGGAGGTCGTAGGCCCCATCAGTGAGGGTGTTCGAGGAGAGGCTGGACATGCACATGATAGGCATGTTGTGAGTGGAGCTGGCTGGAGCCCAGGGTCAGACTAGATGTCCCAGGAGACCCCTTCCGATTCTCTCTGTTTCTGTGTTTCTAACTCACAGCTTACGAGATTGCTGTAACGTAAATCCACAATTTTCTCATTTTTTCTATATTTGCACTCCACCTTTCTGCAAAGAAAAGGGCACTCAAGCCAGCTTGCAATCAGATGTGGAAACATGATGAAAATGAAAATGCATTAAGAATAAAACACATTAAAAACACAAATAAATTGCCACTAGGGGGCAGTGCCTTCCTACAGAGGTACCAAGTACAGGCGAGCATAGAAATGTATTAACTGAGACGGCGGGGGAATATCTTTAATATCTTAAAGACTAACGCATCCGTTGCGGTGTAAGCTTTTGAGGGCCAAAGAACCCACTTCCTAGAGAGAAGCTGAAATCCTGCAAAAGTGCAAGCCACAGTGAAAGATTCAGCTTTTTAAGATATCGCCACAGCCCTCCATGGTGTGGAGAAAGTCGAGAGGGAGAGGTTTTACTCGCTCATAACCTTTGAACCCAAGGTCAGCCCATGAGGCTGCTGGTTGGGAGGTTTAGGACAGATCAGAGGAGGGTCTTCTTCACACAGTGTGCAGTTAAACAGTGGAGTTGGCTGCCAATCTGGATGGCTTGGGAAGGGGGCTGGACGGATTCATGGGGGAGGAGGCTATCGGTGGCCACTAGCCTTGCTGGCCACGGGCTCCCTCCTTGACCAGAGGTGCCCTGCCTGCACACACCTGTTGCTGAGGAGCTGGGCAGGGGGAGGTCCTGGCCCCATCCTGCGGGAGGGATCCTGCGGGCAGGTGCTTTGCCGCCACGTGCATGGAGTGCTGGACTGGATGGCCCTTTGCCTGACCAGCAGTTTGTGCTGCACAGTTGGCTGCGGGTTTGGGGGAGAGGGTCTTTGGGCAGGTTGCCCTGGGTTCGCCCCCACCCCCTGACCTCGGTGCCTTCTTTGGCTTAAGGTGGCCACTTCGACGTAGTCCATCCCCCAGGAATGGCCTCTGAGCCCCATGGCCCAGCAGAGGCCTGCTGAGAGGAGCTCAGGTCCTGCCTCGCCCCCACCGGCTCGGGCATCGGCAGCGACGCCACGGAAGAGCCGCTGAGGCCCTGGCATCGTGTCTCCCTGGCTCTTGGCTTGCTGTGCAAACAGCAGCCGTTACGGCTGGGATGAACCCTTTCCGAACCCGTCCTTCCCGAATCCTCAGACTTCCTCTCGCGTTCAGCCCATCCCTGCAAAGCGAGCCAAGCCAAGAGGTGGTCTCCAAACGCCCACAGACCTCTGCCTGCACAACCAGCAAGCTTCCCCCGCTGCCAGTCCTGGCAGCCAATTTCCCCCCCTGCTGCATGAGAAAAGGGGACGCAGCGAATGGTTGCACCTGCTCAATTCCTGGCACACCTGGGACACGCTTGCCACGATCTTGGACTCTGGGCCACTGCGGAATGGACCGGAGCCCAGGAAGCCAAAAACAGGGAATCTGGTGCACTTCCTGCCCAAATCAAAAGGATTGCTCGCACGTGACGAGACGGACGAGGAGTGGCAGAAGGAAACTGTGGTGAGGAGGTGACTTGTGCAGGTGTCTTTGCCAAGGGTCCAGCATTAATAGCATCCGTTGAGGACACCTGTAGGCTAAGGTTTGCGTCAAGCATCTAGCAGTGACACTTGAAAGAAAATCCATCCTCCTCATCCCTGCCCGTAACACGACCCCCTTCCTCTTTCCTCCTTGCCCCTTTAGGGTTCTGTGGAGCACCGAGTGCCCTCAAGCATGCCAAGATGGAGGTGGCCAAGTATGGAGTGGGGCAGGAACTGCACTACCGCTGCCTGGACGGACACAGAGCACGGACCCCCATCTGTGAAGTCAGGACTTGTGGGAGTTACGGTGGAAAAGGCGTCTGGTCCAGGCTGGCCCTCCAGTGCATGAATAGCAGCAAGGCCGTGGGAGGCACAGCGAGAACGCTTCTCAGCACAGGTAACGTCCGGCCGGGGAGAGGCTTCGTGTGGGAACCGCGTCTGTCTGGGCCGGAGCAGCTCCCAGGCTCCGTCCGTGGCCGACGAGGGCAGCGGTGGCTACTTCTGGTGGTGACTCCTGGGCTCCGGATGCCCGTTGTGAAGGGACATGAGCAGGAAGTGGGCGTTCTGTCCTGGACTGCTCACAGGCTTCCTGCAGGACCACAAAACAAACCCCAGGCCAGCAACAGCCCATGGTTCAATCACAGCACAACTTAAGTGTGGGTAATTTTGTCGTCTGAACCCAGTTCCTTGCTCCTTCCTCCTCCACAGCTGATGTGAACGGTTGAGAAGGCAGGACAACTTTCCGTGCCCAAGTGAAGCTGAGGCTAAAGGCAGGGGGCGGGCGGGCTGAATCTGCTAAGAAATATGGGTGCTGGGAATACGAAGGGTATTTTGCGGGGCTACTGATGCACATGGACTGCCAGCAACACCCTGCACTTTCCCAGCAAGTTCAACCCCTATCACAGCTCTCCAAGTGGAATGTGCTAAAGGCTGAATTCTATGGATTCACTGAATTCTACAGAAGGCAGTGATGTGCAGTGGTTAGATTAAAGCAGCAGCCCGGGGCTCTGGTCTGTTCTTGGGTACTCAGTAAAATGAGTATTCTCTCCTAGTAAGATGTGACTGGGGGGACAGGGAGTTGTAACATGCATAGGAATGAGACATTTTTACCAATCTTCCTGAAATTTACACTTGCCAAAAAGACACATTGGTTTTCCATCCCCTGAGAATTTCAGAAAGCTTGGTGAATATTTAAGGGGGAAAGGACCATTTAAAACAAAGCATTAAAAAGAAAAAAAAAACACTTTCTCTGTCAAGAGTGATTCAGAGACTCAGCCTGACCTACCTCACAGGTTTGTTGTGAAGAGAAAATGCTCTGAGGATAAAAATGGCAGATGCCGCAAAACCAAGCATAACTAGTCCAAACACTCTCTAAACAGATTGCAACAAATAATCATCAACAAATTATTTAATTATTATTTACATTTTATAGGTCATCCCAATAGCTGCATGGCTCTCTGGACTGTTTACACCAATAAAAACTATCAGCAAAACTTAAAAACCAACGTAATAACAAATTCAATTATAAAATGTCAATAATAAAACATTAATATCAATTAAAGCAGCCATTCCAACAGCAGGAGCATCCACAGTGTTGAGACATCACACACTAACGGATTGGGCAGCTTCTTAGAAGCACAGAAACAGAGCGAGTCAGAAGGGGTCTCCCAGGCCATCTAGTCTGACCCCTGGCTCCAGCTGGCTCCACTCATGACCTGCCTACCATGCCCACTATAAATAACCATTAAAATATTCAAATTCGTTCATATTAAAATTAAAACTGTCAACAATGCAAATGCTCCAAAAATTAAAAAGTCTTTGCCTGTGTACTAGGAAGGCACCTTGCACACAACTCGGAGGAGGAGCCGATTCCACAGATGGGGACCACCACTGAAGAGGCCCTACACTGGCTCGCTGCCTTCTCAGCATCCTTTAAAGGCGGCTCCCGAAGGAAGACCCTGCAGTGAAGATCTTGAGGTGCAGGTCGGCTTGTAAGGCTGGAGATGTTCTTTCAGCCAGTCAGAAATGACTCCATATTTAGGGAAACACACACCCAAAAATGCATGGGTAATAAACCGTCCATACTGGTCTCTAGAGAGCAGTGGGGAAAGGAGCATTTGCTTTTTCTGTTTAAGCCGTGGAGGGGAGAGGTCAGAACGATGCGGACAGCGTGCAGGACGGGCGCGTGGAAAGTTGCGAGGGCAGAACCCCCCTGCTGGAAACAGCAATGCTTCTTGCAGGCAGAACAAGACCCTCTTGCAAAAGGGCCGCACGGGAGCTCAGCCACCACACGGGATGCTTTGCGGCTCTCGGGGCAGTGACTGTCGGCATGCAGATGGCCCATTCCTAGGCCAGGCGGCCGAGCAGGAAGGAGCGCCCTGAGCTTTGCACCGCCGCAGCTCCTCCGTCTCGGACGGACGGACGTTTGTTTTCAGACTTTTCTGCCTGAGCAATCAAGATCCGGCCAGTCATGTCCTGCTGCTTCTCCTACTGGATTAGCAATTTATAAAATGAGGGAAGCAATTATCTCACATTGCTTTCTTGAATTTATTATATGTAGATCCCATCTTTTTTCCTCCTGCAAGGAAGGGAGCTTACACAAACCACTCCCTTTTCTACATTGTATCTTTACAACAACCCTGCCAGGTAGGTTAGGCTGAGATTCAGTGATTGGCCTATGGTCACTCAGTGCAGTTCATGGCCAAGTGAGGACTAGAACCCCCACCTGCCAAACCCCAGTGCAATACTCTAACCACTATACCACTCTTCCTTTCACTGGCTTCTCACAACTCCAGTAGCACGCGAGAGTAAGAAGGAATATGGAAAATTTAGTGTGCTTAATATATTGAACTCTTGGAAAAATTATTCGCATTAATTCTATCAACTTATGACAAGTTTGTGGCCAGGATGGAGTTAAATGATGGGTGAGGAGACTCTCACTGCTAAATTGTGTAGAGGACTGGGAAGCTAACAGATGCCCAAAGGTCCAAGCAAGATGAGAAGATTGTTACAAGGAATAACAGAACATTTGAACAGGGAAGCAATATTTAGTTTGTTCATGTGCAGAACTACAATTCCACTGTGCATACAGCTGGGCAACAGTGCCGTTAGTTCGCCAAATGGATGTACCTAAACATGCCGCCATGAGCCCGTTTCTCCCTTTTTCTCTTTCCAGCAAATCTAAACAGGAAGGCTTTTGAAATACTGCCTGTTTTTTGAGCTAGACAGGGATTTTGTGATTCCCCACAAGAATTCCAGCATTTCTTTGTATCTCACACTGGCTAGCTCAAGAGATTTGGTCCTTCCTCCTTCATTCCACCCTATCCAGCCTGGCCCGTCGCCTGAAACCCTTTTCTGGCTTGGGAATTTATTGTCATATATCAATTGGTAATATTAATATATACATACACTACAGCAGAAATATGAAAATAAGGGCGATAGCTTCAAAGCGAAGAAGTGCACCCGATGGGCATGTCATGAGCGGAGCTGGGGGTCAGACTAGATGGCCTGGGAGACCCCTTCTGACTCGCTCTGTTTCTATGTTTCTATGAAGCAATGAGTCATTCCCTAATGTATTTATTTCTAATTTATTCCCTGAAACGAACAAATAATCACAGCATGGATGCTGAAGAATTATTTTTTCAAAGCCTAGCATTTCAATGAAAAAAGAATCATTCCATGGTACATATCAATACTATCGGACACCTATGCAATTGAGTTGCGTTTATGGGATCTGTGAAGACCAGTGTAGACAAAGCAGAAATGGCATCACTAATTGATATCTGTTTGGCGGGAACGCCCTTTCATTATTTTGGGGGAAAGATTGAATGTGCGATATTAATAATTGCACATGCATCTAAAAGCCATGCTCTGTTTCGCAGGTGAATATATAGATGCTGAACATAAAGCTGTTGTTATGTGTCATCAAGGCATCCCTGACTTTTGGTGACCCTAGGAACAGGTCAACTCCCAAACTTCCTTTCTTGGACAGCCTTTTCTTGGACAGATCTTTTAAGCTCCAGGCTGTGGCTTCCTTGGTGGAGTCCATCCTTCTCGCTGATCCTCTTTTCCTTCTTCTGCCTTGACTTTCCATAGCATAATTATCTTCTTCAGTGAGTTTGGTCATCTCAGGATGTGCCAGAAGTACAACGGCTTTAGATTTGACATTTTTTTCTTCCAGTTCCTAAAGGATACGTCGTTTTTTCCTTCCAGTACGTCAAATTCTTTTGATAGCTGCTTGGATTTTGGTTGCCAGACACTGAAGAAGTAATATTATCCCTACATGGAAGGAATGGCTTTGTAAAGTTTGGAAGGTTGTAAAGATGACTAAGCTAACTGAATTTGTAGGCTTATGAGGTGTTTTCCGAGACCTGGCGATCTTACTGTCTCTACAAGGGACACAGCTTGACTATTAACAGACACAATATGTGATCAAGATGAGTTTTACCAATTTTGTTTTGCTTTTTTCCATTTTCAAGATCTACCAGCTACCTGTTTAGAAAGATACTTTGCAGGAATGTTAAACAGATGCTTGTTTTTGTGTGTGAATAGGAACTTGTTCTTCTGATGCCGTACTTTTCCACACATAAATCATAATAAGATAAAACAGAGTCAGAGGAATAGTTTAAAATGTGTACTTTGTGTATACAAAGGCTAGGATTCTGTGGCCTCCTGCTGCTGTGGGAGGGGCACAAGAAGTTTCCTAGCCTTGTGCTGGGAATTTGACAGCTGAGTCCCCCCCTCACACTGCCCGTTGGCATGTGGTGCAGAAAAAAAAGCACACGAGCTACCTCTCTGAGGGTGGGAATATGCCTTGGAGAGAAGGGAAAGATCCTGTGATGCATGATCCCATCAGGGGCTTTATCTAGATGGCTGAAAACAGCTCCCTAGATAAAATGCTTGGGGCCACGCAAGGCAGTAAGAAACTTTGCCGCTCTGGCCAGGGAATGCATGTACGTCTCTGTGGTCCAAGGCTTACATTTATTTATTTATTTATTCAAAACATTTATAACCCACCCTTTGCACAGCTTCAGGACAGCTTACAACCAATAAAGAATCATATGCAATCAAAATATTCAGTAATAAACATTGAAACATTCAACCATAACAATTAATCTGAATTAAAAGAAGAGAAAAGGGGAAAGAAGAAAGAAAATGTGACTGTAAAATGTTGTTAATTTCTTATTACAATTATTAATAATTTTATTATTATGTTATAAATAATTGTAAATTAATTGTTTATATTATAAATTATTAATAATGTACATGCATTTGACCTGGCTGGGTGCACCCTCAAATAAGTATTTGCACAAAAATAAAAACACAGGAATCGATGCATAATCAGAGTTCTTGAGCATTTTCATGCGGAGGCTCTCTGATTAACCCTAATTATAGCTGTCACAGAAAGAGGTCAGCCGGATGAGATGGAGGCATTATTTAGGTCCACTGAGTTCTTTTTGTCTCAGCCAAGCTGCAAGCTTGGAAGTAATGCATGGCTGAGAGAAAGAACACCTGGGCACAGGTGTGACTGCAGAAAGGCAGGTTTGAGAGAAGCCACGTCGGTTTCAGGTTGGCCATAGCTTGAATGTTGCTCGGAACTTGATCTGGATGACATTAGTTGTCCAACCGAGCTGGAACGATATCAGAACATCGCCCATGATGAAGGCACCTGCTTAAAAGCATTTTAGCACCAGACAGAAGGGTGTCACCTTGTTTGACTTAGAGCCATCTCATCTAGATTGGCCACTGAAAACCAAACTTTCTGGAAGATGGTTGAGAGGATACAGTACAGGAGGTGTAAAAGTTCCTTTTCTTTGTTTCACCCCTTAGCGGCTGCTTTCTCTAGTGCGATCATGGCCACAACCGTCTTTTTATAAGCCATCTTCTTAATGGATCCATGGTAAGTAGAAAGACACATCCCGTTTTTTGCTAAAATGCTCTTGCTTATGTTACCCTCAACGCTAAGCCGTGAGACAGTCCGGGGGGTGGATGTCTCCACGCAACTCTGGGACCCTTTGGAACAAAATGCTTGGTCCTGTTTTGTAATATCTCTGCTTTATTTACACATATACAGGTGGAGCATGGATGAACGCCGGCATGAAATACCCCAGTAGGAGTTTCTGTGCGATGCCTTCAAGGGGACAAGCAGAACCTGAATGGATCCCGAAATGCTCTCCTCTCACAGGGCAACTGCATTCCTTCCAGCCTGCTTCACTTTCTCACAGTGGCTTCTCCCACTGCCTGGTCAATGAGAGATTAAGAAGCAGTGCCTCTGTCCATATTATGGTAGCCCCCTGCTCCTGGAATACCCTCCCCCTTGCAGCCTGCCTGGCACCGCATTTATCATCCTTGCCCTCTATGCTTTTAAAGACCTATCTGGGTTCCCAGGGACTTGCCATCCTGCATTTTCACTGAGTATTATTAGCTGTTTTAGATTTTTGATATATTTTGACATTCTATATTTTATTGCATTTTAATAATTGTTTTATGGATTGTGCCAACTGCCCAGAGAGCTTTGGCTATGGGGTGGAATAGAAATGAAATAAATTGTAATCATAATCACCTAAGTTTCGACTCGAAGCGACTCCCACTGGTCCCGGAAGGAGGTCTCTTTCCTGTCATCCACCGCTTGATCCCTTGCATTGTGCTCCGAGCGGAGGTGGCGCTGGGCACCAGAAAGACCTGGGGTTCTGGCCCACAGCACAAAGCTGCGTGTCCTCATTTGCACCTGCTCTGAGATCTCTGTGCACGGGACTTTAAAGGACCCGGTTTTTTAAGGGCCTTCCATCTGCAAAAGGGACATCTGGCCTGCACTCCTTAAAAGCACCCAGAGGCAGCGGGGCAGGGCAGGTGCTTTGGGATTCCGGGCTCCAAAGGTGGAGTCAGGGCTCCAGTATTAGAGCACCGCTTCCTGACACCACGTTGAGGTCCTTCTCAGAGGATCTTCTCACACCCTCTGCCCAAGGGGGTTAAACTGGTGTGCAGAAGGCAGGGGGCCTTCTCTTGGGGGCCCCGCACCACTGGAATCAGCTTGGTATTATTGGTAATTGCTGCTTTATTGACTTTTGGTGGGGGGTCTCTGTTTCCGTGCATTTTTATTGAATAAGTGGATCGCCTTGAGAGAGCTCCTTAATAAAGGTGGCCTAAAATAATTTTAAATAATGCATATGACTGGGGATGATTGGCATGGGGATCTTCCGCAAATAAAACGGGTGACTTGCATATATCGTGGCCCATTCTTCTACCGCCCCTTCCAAGAAGACCAGACAAAGGTTAGCCAGAAAATTTCATTTTCTCTTTCCACGTAGCTACTTTCTTGAAGCTATGTCTTCAGCGTGCGAGGAAGAGCAATAGACAGGATTGCTGTGAGGCAGCTATTCCCAAGTGTCCTCCTTAGATAAGAGCTGCATTTGCAGTGAGACCCAAAACTGTTTGCTTTCCTGGGGCAGGCTTGCCACCCCCACCCGCCACCATCTCCCAGGAAGGAGGGTGAAGTCCTGTGTGTATTAACAGCCTCAAGTTGTGGGAAACAGAATTTTATAAAAGCCGGGGCAAGAGGCATTCCCTTTTGTTCTCGGCTTAGGGAGAGGAGTAGCAGTGTTGCTCACCCAGGCAACTTTGGGGGCTCATTCAGGGAACCAGTAGAGCCACAGATGAGGAGAATGAAAGCCTTCTTTCCCTTGTTTATATCCTGCATCCATCTGTCACCACTGTACTCAATAACCTGTGTGTCATCTGTGACACGGGTGCTTTTGTTTCCTCCCAAGCATCCTTGAATCTAAAGTGAGGTGGTCCATCAGTTGTATCCATTCATTATATGTTTCCCATCTTTTTTCCTACAAGAACCCCAAGGGTGCTTCCATAGTCCTCCTCCTCCTCCTGCTCTCCATTTTATCCTCACAACAACCTTGTGAGGTAGATTAAGCTAAGACTCTGTGATCGGCCCAAGGTCTCCCAGTGACCTTCACGGCCAAATGGGAACTAAAGCACAGGACTCCTGAGTCCCAGTCCGACACTCTAACCACTAGGCCACTTTGGCTCTTGCACTGCTCCTTAGTGCCAGCTGAGTATATATAAGGGCTGAAGACAAAACCAGCCATCGCTCGACCCAGCAGGCTCTGCGGTTGTTGCACCAGTATTGCTGATGCCGTCCTGATCAAAATATGTCGGATGCTATTAGGCTCCTCTATCTGGTTTTCCATCTTTGCAAGGCTGTGGGTTATATCTGAGAGACCACAGATGGAGTCTAATGCTGACCAAAGACACCCAACTTCAGTCAACAGGATATGGCATGTTGGTAGCCTTTCACAGGAAGGGCTTGGAAACATAACCTGCAAATCTGAGAGAACTTGTAGCACGGTAAATAGCAACCCACATGGGTAGCCACCATGACATCCGGGACCAGACCCGTTAACTTTGGAAGTTTAATTTTTAAACCCCCAAGGTTCTCCTCTGCATTGCATTCAACCATTTTGATGCCACCAATACACTGAGAATAAACCCTTGGATGCTGGGACACCCGAAAAAGCTCTGTGCGCTGTTATCCCAGCCATGTTTGCCTAGAAATAAGTTGCACCAAGTTCAGTGGGATTTACTGCCAAGTAAGTGTACTTAGGGTTGAAGCCTAAGGGCATAGACTAAACTTGCAGGGGTGTTTAAAGTTGGACAGGAGAGCACCTTAAAAGAAACTGGGCAGTGTGAAGAAACAGGGAAGGCAGAGGGTTCTGGGGTTTGCCCACAATCTCTCAGCTCCTTCAGTGCAAAAACAAACTGCCATCACCTTTGTGCATCTGCCCCGTCCAAGCCAGGACCTTCTGGATATTGGAACTGTTGGGAAAATTCAGATAAATCCTGGCAGAAAAAGGTTGCTTACACGTGCCTTTGTGTTATAAAATCAAAGCTGCACCCCTTTCTCAGAAAGCAGCAGAATTCCAAGCCAGGTTATTGTTTGGCATTTGCTCTTAGTTTAAGAAGTGGGAACTGATAGCTTGTCTAGAGGCTGCCAGGGCTATTGTTTTGCTGATCAGAACTGATCAGAACTGATAAGGCATCCAGGTTAACAGCATTGCAACCACCCTTATTGGATGCCAAGACCCACAATAATCCTAGTGCCTCAGGGATCATTATGTTAATTTCCTGTAATTAATGCTATTGCATTGAGTCCCTTCCACAAACCTCTCACCTTCTTCTGACTGTGTTCCCCTTATTTTGTCATCAGCTGCTATGTCATGTGACTCAGAATCTATAAAACACTCTGCATATGTTCCCAAAGCTCATAGTTGGCGGTACAGAGCACTACCCGGTCGCATGCAGTCGTAAGTAACTGCAGGGGGTCTGAGTGATCTTTCAATAAACTGCTGGGGCTCAAGGTGAAAGGGGTCTTTTCTGACTGAACCCCGTAATCCAGCTGCTATCAAGGCGTCCCAACAGCACCCAGAGATGAGAGAGCAAAACTGCCACTCTACCTCTGCTCCAAGACAGACTTCTGAAATTTAGCAAGGCCAAAGTAGAAGGCTCTGAACATGGCACTGAGGGAAATAGCTAGCCTGATCTGCAAGAAGGCCGGGGAAGCCAAGGCAGGCAGCGGTTCCTCCTGCCTTCTTCCTCTTGCAAAGAACCCGAGGGGGCTTCCCAGGTTTTCTTCCACTCCATTTTTTTCCTCAAAACAACAGCCCCTTGAGGGAGATTAGCCTGAAAGTCTGTGACTGAGCCAACGTCACCCAGCTGGGACTAGAACCCAGATCTTCCAAATCCCAGTCCAAGACTCTAACCACTAACCACACTGCCTCTCAAACTGCTGCTGAAACGGGATTACCCAGCTGCGGCAGCCCTCCACCCTTGGGCCCTCTGTAAGGGTCCAGACAACCCCAAACACTATCAAGCAGCTGTGCCCCCCCCCCACATTTTTACTCTGAAAGCAGGGAGTCAGTTCTGTATTAGGGAACCCTACCGTATATGGCTTTCGAAAAACAAAGAAAAAAGATACCTCAGTGAGATGCAGATTTAAAGTCAGTGCCCTTAGCAGGGCTGGCTCATGGGAACATCATGGCAACCACAAGAGAACCATAAGATGGAGGAGGAGATGGAAGCTGCCTTGAGCCCTTTGCAGGAAAAAGGCAGGACATACATCGAAAAATAAATAAATAAAATAAGAGAAGGCCAAAGGCTCTTGCATGCCTTCGGGTTGCTTCGCTCAGATCCGCCCAGCTTCCCACCTCGTTCCTTCATCCCCCTCCTCACCAAGCAGAGCCAGTGGGCATCAAGCTCATGGCTTTGGGCACGGGAGTGCGACATCACAGCCTCTCTGCCATGTCACCATGAGATCTAGGAGCCTTAATTAGAAGGAGAGCTGGCCTTCCCACCGGAGGGACTTGCAGGACACATAGAAACCGCTCAAGAATTCTGTGCAGCCCGTAAGAGAGTATATTCCATACCCTCGCCGTTCTGAGATAGGCACACATCTAGAAGCTGCTTTTCAAACTTTATTGCGCTTGCTCTCACAACAACCTTGTGAGGTAGGTCACTCGTTATACCCATTTCACAGATGCAGAACTGCCTCGGAGAAGTCACAAACTGCCTTGGTCCAGGGTTCCAGAGGCACTCTGGTGCACAAGCAAAAACCCTATATTTCCCCTCCCGCTGAGGGGAATCTTTGCATTAACAAAGGGTCAATTGGTGTTAAAAGGAAGCCTAGTGGGAGCTCAGGCCACGCACAGGTGCTCGCAAGGCATTCCTGGATCAGGTGAAGCAGCTTCTGGGAGCAGTGGGATTCACAGCGCCAGGGCCAAGCTCTTACTGCCGGGGACAGTCCTCAGCAAACAGGGAGATGTGATCGCGGCCGTAAAGCTGCGTGAGCCGCGCTTCCAGTTGCCCCAGGGTGAGGGCCTGCACCACGTTCTCGTCGTTCCTGGCAATGATGCCCCAAGCTCGCAGGTGATTGTTGTCTACGACACAGCAGGCGGCCGACCAGACGTAGCTGGGCGTGTTGACCCTCCCGCCAGCTATGAAGTTGTTCCCTGGCACCGCGCCCACGATGGCAAAGGTCCTGCTGCATCCCGCGGTCTTGCTCGCCATGGTCACGTGCTCGTAGTTGTTCCAGGCCCCGCCGTTGAGCTTGATGTTTTGCGGAACAACGTTGGTCAAGGTGAAGGTGGACGATTTGGCATCCCAGTCCAGCTGGTGCCCGTTCGGGTTCAGGTGACCCCTGTTCAGTCCAGAGAGGTTCTTGTAGTCATGCGGGACAGCCTGGCTCCTCTGAAGAGCGAACTCTTTGCTCACATATTGGTTCAGGAAGGCCCCTTCGGTTTCCATGTCCGGTTGTTCCAACGACCGATCGACCAGCTTGGCGGAACAAGAGGCGGAAGGGAAGTAAGCAAAGAGATAAGTGGGTCACACCTGGATTGTCTCGAGATTCTCGCCCTGTGTCTGCACTTTGTGTCCCAGTCCCTGAAAGGCTCTGGGTGTTTTGCTGGAGTCTAACGTGTGTTTCCCCTGAGTGTTTATTATTATTATTATTATTATTATTATTATTATTATTATTATTATAACATTTCTATGCCGCCCCTTGCCGAAACCTCGGGGCGGCTTACAACACAATAAAATACATTGAAATACAATAGCACATAATAAATTACCACTAAATACAAAAATACAAAAAATACACTGAGATACAAATATAAAATTAAAATTATCAGTATAAAATAAAAATATAGGAGGAGAAAGAGAAGGAAGAAGTTGTCCTGGCCAGATCATATGTTTTAACAATTGAAATGATGTTTAAATAAAAAGGTCTTTACCTGGCGCCGAAAAACCAGTAACGACGGTGCCAGGCGGACCTCTTTGGGGAGTGAATTCCATAGGTTGGGCGCCACTGCAGAGAAAGCCCTCCTCCGGGTACTTACTCTCCTAATTTCTTTCATGGAGGGTTCCTGGAGAAGGGACTCTCCCGCAGATCTCAAAGGGCGGTCAGGCATATACGGACGTAAGTGCTCGTTCAGGTAGCCAGGACCCAAGCCGTTTAGGGCTTTATAGGTCATAATCAACACCTTGAATTGGGCCCGGGCTTCAATGGGAAGCCAGTGAAACTGACGGAGGACTGGAGTCATGTGAGCATAACGCCCCGTTCCCGTCAGCAACCTGGCAGCTCTATTTTGCACCAATTGAAGTGTTCGGACTGTCTTCAGGGGAAGCCCCACGTAAAGCACGTTTAAATCTCTCCTTAATTCAACACACTTGGAAAAGAAAGACTACTTTTATTACCTGAAAAGTAGAACAGGTGTAGGGTCTAAAAGTGCAGCTCAAATGTCTTCACTTTACAAATTAGCAAGGTAGCAAAAATATAAACTGCACATATTTACATTTTATAATTCTTAAGAAAACAAAGACTCCTATGCCCTATAAAGCGGATGGAAGAGAATAGCACAGGGGACAAGAACCTCATTCTGAAAGAAAGTAAAGAGAGAGCCCATAAGCATGTGGCTGTCCTGAAGCTTCATCCTGTAAGGCTGAACCTTACTGTGGTGTAGACACAGGTGCCGCTGGTATCAGAGCTGGTTTCCATGTTGGACACAAGGTTTCTTATACTTTTGATGCCCCGGTTCCTCTTACAGAGAAACAAGGGGTCACTTGGACGCATGAGTAAGACTTTCTGTGTGTCCCTATTTCATTGCAATTTTTCTGTTGTTTTGTTCCTTGTTAGACACTAAAATCCAAACAAAAATTCATTAAACTGTTCTCGATGGACTTATTCTTTCCAGCTCCTTCTTGGTTAATTCTTGGAATATTTACCAATACAATTGGTGTCTCCTTCCTATATACTTTCATTCAGTCCTTCCTAGATAGAAATCCCCTGCCAGGTGGTAATTAAATTTTATATCCACCACAACCTCATCACCATGGCTTGCAGCCAACCCATTCTGTTTTCCAGGACCAAGGTTATTGGCTCTCCTGTAACCATTCCCTCAGCTTGCCTTAGCAATTTTCAGCATTTGTTTAGATGCTTGTGGTTCTTACGGGTTTTCTCCAAAATGAACTCTAGTAGGACGACTCAAGCACAAGAGACACCTCTCAAAAAAGCCAGGGGTGATCCAACAGCGGGTGCCCCACCGGTCCAGCTTTCAACACAGTTGCCAGGCTCTCCCCATTTGTATAAGGTCTGAGGATTTGCCGCAGCATGGTTTCCTCTGGAAGGAAGGGGGCGCTGCAGGGAGTTTTTCTGGCTTAGCATGGGTGGAAGGAGCGCTTAAACCCCCCAAAAGACAATCGGAGTCCACAGCAAACATTCGAGCAACAAGAAGAGCCACCCCAATGCGCCTTCGGAGCCCCACAGACTCAGGTTCCTCCGCGGCTCTTCCAGGCTGAACTGCTCCCTGCCTGCCTGGAAACGCCATTTCTGGTGCTTGCTTGGGTGTAGAGACACTACACTCCGCATCTGAGCCCTTTCTCTGAATGCCCCTTGGAGGCTCACAGCAAGATGGGGCCCTTCTTGGTGGTGACCACTTGGTTGGAGAATGATATCCCCATTGAGGGCCACCTGGTCTGGCTTAGCCATCTTTTCAGCACCAGGTGAAGGCGGCCCTCTTCTCCCAAACAATGAATGGCAGCCACGGCACGGCACGCCACGCCACGCCACGGCGGGCATTCATGCTGTTCTTAACTGACCGCTTTGAGCTTTATTTGTGGTGCGTGTTTTATGCATTGTTTTGAGCCACCCAGAGAACATCCGCTATTGTAGTCCAGTTGCATTAGAGCAAGCCACGAGCCCCCGGGACATCCACGGCCACTTCCGCTTCTTCAACAACTCCAAAACTCTACCGTGTTTCCCCAAAAACAAGACACTGTCTTATATATATATATATTGGCTCACAAAAACTCACTAGGTCTTATTTTTGGGGTAGGTCTTATTTTTTATTTTATTTTTTAATGTGTACAACAATCCACACCTATTCATGTACAACAGCATGAATACATGTACATTTGGTACATTTGGTGTCACTCCGCCTGTGACAGGAGCCGGCGCTATAGAGGAAGCATCGGCTTATGCGTCTTTGAGCCGCATAAGCCGATGCTTCCTCCACACAGTGCGTTAAGTTAAAGTTAAAAAACAAAGTTTAAAAAGGCTTTTTATGTTCCCCACTGGCCCCGGGAATAAACACAGCTAGATTTTATTTTTGGGGTAGGTCTTATATTTTAGCAAGTGCCAAAAATAGTATTAGGTCTTATTTTTGGGGAAACACAGTAGCTAGGGATTTCCACAAGGAAACCCACAATGAGACTTTTATGCCCATCTAGCTGGGAGACTGGCAATTCCTGGTCCGTGCTTTTCTGGCTGGGAAAGTCTGGCCCTGGCTGCTGCTTCCCCTGGAGTTATTTTTGCTGCTAGGTTTTGTTTATTGCTCCTTTGTCTGGCCTTAGTAGAGTTAATACTGCACAGTTTAATCCTACTGTGCATTTATTCATGTGAGAGATTCTTTGTGTATGGTCATTTAAACCTCGTTATGATTTGTGATCCTAAAGCTGCACCCTTTTGACAGCTAAAAGCTGAGCCAGTGTCTCCTGGGTCAAATCAAGCCTGGAAGCAAAAACCGAAACCAAAGGTGTCATGTCTTGGACACATCCTAAGATGTCAGACTCCCTGGAGAAGACCATCTTGCCAGGAAGAGGCAAGGCAGAAGAAGAGAAGGAAGACCAGTGGTGAAGTGGACTGGCTCCACCAAGGGAGCCACACCAGAGCTGTCCTGATGCTCGGTGCTTCTCTTCCCAATGACTGCAGGAGGGAACAGAAAGAAGCTGAGCACACACAAGCCATGCACACCTGGGAGGGTCCCTTACCTGGGGTTCCACCATCCACGTCCTGGGTCTCTTTGCTGTTCCGGGGTTGTAGATGTAGGCAGAGTACACCGGGATACGCATGGCCTCATCATAGAGAGTGGCAAAGCGATGCAGGTTCTTGTACCGCTGGCAAATTTGAGCCGACTGTTGTGGCTTGATGCTGTCGCTCGGCGGGATTCCTCTGAAGAAGAACTGGGGGCAAGACTCCTTGAAGGAGGTCACCACTTCGCCATGCCCTGGCCCAGGGTGCCAGGAGACGCAGAGGAGGAGGAGAGCCAAGAGCATTGCGGAGGCCGGTCGAGGCTGGGCTAGACCAGAAGGAGAGAGGAAAGGCCAGAGCTGTAAACTCAGTCAGGTAGAGCTTTGGGGTGGGGTTTAGTTCTGGGTCCAGTCCCAGCCGGCAAGGCAGGTACGTGCGTGCCTGAGCGGGTAGGAAGAAACCTGCCCAAATCCTGGACAGTCTGTGCCAATCAGTGTACATGATACGCAGCCAGATGAAGCAACAGTCCAGCTCGGCATGACGCGCCTTCCCGTGTGAGGGTCCCGAGCCCTCGGTGCCTCTGGATGACAGAACCCATCATCCCCAGCCTGGCTGTTGGCTGGGGATGATGGGGGTTGTGGCCTGATGCAACGGGAGGCCGCCGGGTGCCACTGCAGATCAGAGCACCACGGAAGCGGGCATGCACAGACCCAAAAAGAGGTTGCAGCCAGGCAGTGCGGCGTGTCTCTCCTCACAATGACCTTTTTTATTCAGAGCTGACATTTTGGGATGTGGGAATGGAGGCACACAGAGCAAATAATCGTATTTATTCATGGGCAGAAAGCCCTTCTTGCCGTCAGCTAGGAACTCGCCTCCCTTGATGCTGTGCCAATCTGATTGGCATCCTGTTTCTACTCTGCATTGTTGTATTTCATGCTAAAAACACTGTGCAGGGGCTGATCCTAGTCTTCCGCCATCCTCTCATCGCGCTGGCCCTGGGGGCTTTGCGAGAAGAATTGAGAACAATCCCATTAAGACTTCTCAGGAGGGCGTCACACATCTGTATTTCTAATGTGCAAAAGAGTCACGGGATTTCAAGGTCTGGTTCTTGCAAGAGAAATGCAGTTGCGGCATTTACGAGGTTGTGTGCCAAGGAGCGCTGGGATGCCGTTAAAAGGGGATACTTATATGGGAAGTGTATATGACACGTACAACCCTTCAGAAAGATCTGCGTTGGACAAATGAGAGGACACTATATTTGAGGCGGGCTGGGAATGAGCCAGTGAGAGGACACCCAACCTTTTTCCCAGTTCTGCTTTGCAAACCATGGCAGGATTTCTGGGTTGTCTTCTCTGATGTCCAAATGCAGAATTCTGGGTTTTTGAGATAGAAACAACCCAGGAACAACAAACTGGTTGCTTGAAGAGCCAGTGTGAGGTAGCAGTTAAGAGTGCAGAAATGGGACTCTGGCAACCTGGGTTCTAGTCCCACTCGACCATGAAGCCAACTGGTTGGCTTTGAGCCAGTCATGGATTCTCAGCCCAGCCTACCTCACAGGGTTGTTGTTGTGGGGATAAGACTGAGAACAGCAGGAGAATGATGTAAGCTGCTTCGATATCTTTGCAAGAAAAAGGTGAGATATAAATCTAATCAATAAAATAAATAATAGACTATTTTTGAAACTAGTAAGTAATATAATATCCTGTTGCCGTAATAATACACAGGAGCATGGGAAGCTGTGCTGCTTCAGACCAGTTTCCTTTTCATAATCATCATTATATCAATGATGATTTGTATCCCACTATTCCTCAGATCATTCCTCATGATCCACCCTGGATCACGGAGAAAGCTAGGAAGTTCCAGAAAAACATCTACTTCTGCTTCATTGACTATGCTAAAGCCTTTGATTGTGTGGATCACAACAAATTGTGGCAAGTTCTTAAAGAGATGGGAGTACCAGACCATCTCATTTGTCTCTTGAGAAACCTAAATGTGGGTCAAGAAGCAACAGTGAGAACTGGACACGGATTGGTTCAAAATCACTGATTGGTTCAAAATTGAGACAGGAGTTCGGCAAGGCTGTATACTGTCGCCCTGCCTATTTAACTTATACGCAGAGCACATCATGAGAAAGGTGGGACTGGATGAATCACCAGTTGGAATTAAGACTGCAAGAAGAAATATCAACAACCTCAGATATGCAGATGATACCACTCTAATGGCAGAAAGTGAAGAGGAACTAAAGAGCCTCTTGATGTGGGTGAAGGAGGAGAGTGCAAAAGTTGGCTTGAAACTCAACATTAAGAAAACTAAGATCATGGCATCCGGTCCTCTCACTTCCTGGCAAATAGATGGGGAAGAAATGGAGGTAGTGACAGATTTTATTTTCCTGGGCTCCAAGATCACCGCAGACGGGGACTGCAGCCAAGAAATTAAAAGACGCTTGCTCCTGGGGAGGAAAGCTGTGGCAAATCTAGACAGCATACTAAAAAGCAGAGACATTACCCTGCCGACAAAAGTGCGTATAGTCAAGGCTATGGTTTTCCCACTTGCAATGTATGGCTGTGAAAGCTGGACCATAAGGAAGGCTGAGCGCTAAAGGATTGAGGCCTTTGAATTGTGGTGCTGGAGGAGACTCCTGCAAGTCCCTTGGACCGCAAGGCGATCAAACCGGTCAGTCCTAGAGGAGATCAACCCCGACGGCTCTTTAGAAGGCCAGATCCTGAAGATGAAACTCAAATACTTTGGCCACCTAATGAGAAGGAAGGACTCCCTGGAGAAGAGCCTGATGCTGGGAACGATTGACTGCAAAAGGAGAAGGGGATGAGGTGGCTGGATGGAGTCACGGAAGCAGTCAACGTGAGTTTAAGTGGACTCTGGGGGATGGTGGAGGACAGGAAGGCCTGGAGGAATGTTGTCCATGGGGTCGCGATGGGTTGGACATGACTTCGCGACTAACAACAACATTCCTCTGAAGATTAAACGGTGGCAAATCACGCTAAGAGATTGACCCAAAAACACACAGGGAACTTCAGGCTGAGAAGGGGTTTAAATTGTGCTATCCCTCTGACCGAGTCCACCTGGGATGTGGAATCCATGGTCCTCCAGTAATGGCTGGACTGCAGTTCCCATCACACGTGGCCAACAGTGAGGGATAACACATGCTTCAGTCCAGCAGCATCTGGAGGGCCACCTTCCCCATAGTTGCTCAAACCACTACACCACACGGGTTCTCTCTACTTCCCTGCCACGCATCTCTGCTTTAAACCCCTTTGCTTTGACCCTTATTAACCAGTGACAATACTGTCTAAAAGAGAAATCGCTTTACCTTATGGAAGGGCTATGCCGGTTCAGCCAGTGCAGCACTTCGTGTGAGCAGAAGAATATCCGATCCTGGGGCTTAAATAAATGCCAAAAGGGAGCGAAGGACAGCGGCTTACGCAGGTAATGGACTTCCTCTAAGGGAAGCTGGAAGGGTTTTCAGTCCAAGTGGTGGAAATCGTGACCAAATTAGAATGTGGTTTCCAGAGAAGGGATTTCTCAAGGTTAGATTCTTGTAAAGAACCTACCAAACTTGCGATGGAATGAATGTCCCTAGTCAGCTTCAGCTGTCACTTTGAGAAAATGCCCAGCTGAATCGACAGATGGTTACCAAATATTTAACATGTAAAAAGTCCTCTGATTATTTCAGCCTTCCACCTTGTCTCGACCATGAACTGGAAATGCATCACATGCCTGTCATCAGTTATAAGAGAACATTTCTCGTGGTTACTCGTAGACCATGTGCTACAGAACTTTGGCTGGCCTTCCCCCAGGGAGCTTTCCAGAGGCATCGGGCTACATGTCCTATCATCCCCAGTACCGTGGCCAATGGACAACCCCAGATTTAGAAGGCTGGGTGAAAGCACTGGGGCGTGTTGGCTACAGGAACACGGGATCCAGAGGATGGTCTGAAGGCACATAAGCAGGACTGGGGCTGGCCTGAGCTGGGAAGGGAAGGGAAGGGAAGGGAAGGGAAGGGAAGGGAAGGGAAGGGAAGGGAGACCCCTGGGGACTACATGCAGCTACCTTGAGTTCCACCATGGGAGAGAGGTGAGAAATATTTTTTTTAAAAATACTAAGCAGAGCAAAATCACACATTGCAAGAAAGTGTTCCCAACTCTGTGTTTTCTTTCTAAGGCAAAATTGGGAACTGGGGGTGGGGTACTTCCCAGATGAATGGAGAGGAGGCAGGAGGTGGGAGCCTTGGTAATTCCAAGATTTCGGGGCTCCTGGGACAAGACACCCTCCACGGCCTTCCTCCTCTTACGCCAGGGGATTTGGGAAAATAATAATATAATATCCCCAAAAGACCTTTTGCTGGGGTTTAATGCATGCAGCCAGAGAGAACAAGCCGAGGTGTTGCATTCACACAGACGCAAGCAAAGCTTGGAAAGGAAAAGAAAGAGATTCATCAGAAAAATATAGAACAGGCTCAACACTTTAACCCAATGTTGTCCAGACAGGAAATATTCCTGTTGCATCCCAAACATACTCCATATTTCTAAGGAGGAAAAAAGCTTCCTGCCCAAAGGGGCAGGTAGACATTACCCATCTCCAGAAGCCTTGCAGGGGAGAGAGAAGTGTCTCTTTCCCAAGCCCTGATCTGTATATTCTTTCTCTCCGAACACGAGTCTATAGAAAAACGACTTTTCCAGGCTTAGGTTAATTGCTGGAAGGCTGCTTGATAACTTCTTGATGGCTTAACTATTGTTTCTCTGGGTAAGAGATATGTTTGCTTGGAGCAATGGATGAGATAATTTCCAGGTGTCTCAGGATGATGGGTCATCCCATTGCCTAATATTTTTAGTGGAGTCGGACCTTTTCTCCACAAGGATTCCAGTAATCCTTCTCTCACTCTGCTAGCCCAGGATCCTGAATCCAAGTCTCCCCAGCGCAGCCCATGGCCTCAGCAGCCCACTGTGGCCTGGGAGTTTACGGTTTGGGTGCCAATAGATGGACGTTACAGTCCCTCAGCCCCATCTGCCACCAGCTCCTCTTCTTCGCTCTTGCAAGCCCTCGTTGGCTTGGTGGGCACAAAACAAGCGTGTTGGCTGTGCATTACCATCATCTTGGGCAGAGAGAGAGAGAGAGAGAGAGAGAGAGAGAGAGAGAGAGAGAGAGAGGCGCAGATGACGAAACAGGTGAAGGTGGGGTGGGCAATGCGAAAGACGGACTCTTGCCTGCGAGACACTGCTGGGCAGGGGTCCGGGGCAGCCCAACCTTGACATCGCCTAGGGGCAGGATGGCCTCCAGTTTACTCCGCAGCCTGACGAACCACCAGAATGCGGTGGACTCTCCGCGAACAGGCTGGTGCCCGACTCCCAGGGCCGGTGCCTCTCGGAAGCCATCACAGTCCAGAGACTCCCTCCGAGGCCCCTTGTGGGTGAGTCGACCTTCTTGCCACCTTGTCCCCAGGTGCTCTTGCTCGACGAAGCATGCCTGGCTCAGGTGGAAGATGCACCTGAATGATTCGGGAGCAGGTGCCGTTCCACCCCAGCCCTTCATTTCGCAATCTGCAGCTGTGGCACACGTCTTTCCGTACAGCCGTCCTGTGCAGCACCACCTGCTGCCAGCCAAGCACGGCCAGGGATCTGGCAGCCCTCAGCAGCTCCAGCAATTGGCTCACATGCCAATCCTAGCTCCCATCTGCTTGCTTGTGTCAGAGTCTCTTTACTAACGGCAAGAATGATTTCCCAGGACCCCCAGGGAAGCCTTGAATCCCGGCGTTTAATTGGTCAGATCCCCAGGCCCCCTGCAGTCACTTACGGCAGCAAGCGACCAGGTAGGAGCCTTCACTACAAGCTTTAAGGATGTACACAGTGTGTTTTATAAACTCTGAGTCACATGACATAGCAGCTGATCAGGTGATGGCAAAATAAGGGGAGCACAGGCAGAAGAAGGTGAGGTCTGCAGAGGGACTCAATACAATGGCATTGATTACAGGAGAGTAACATATGATCACAGAGGTACAGGGATTATTGTGGGTCTTGGCATGCAAACGAGGGTGGTTGCAATGCTGTTAACCCGCCAGCCTTATCAGCTCTTCCTGATCAGCAAAACAATAGCCCTAGATAGCTTGGCCTCTAGGCAAGCTATCAGTTCCCACTTCTTAAACTAACAGCAAAGGCTAAACAATAACCTGGCTTGGAATTCTGGTGCTTTCAGAGAAAGGGGTGCAGCTTTGAGTTTAGAACACAAAGGCATGTGTAAGCAACCCTTTTCTGCCAGGATTTATCTGAATTTTCCCAGCACTTGCCAGGCAGAGGTTCAGAAGGCCAGCTGGCCAGGTCATCTCCTCCTCCTCCTCCTCCACTTCCTCTTCCCCATTATCTGGGCCAGGGTGAGAAGTGAATGACTAAGGAGCTGGCAGTGTGGAAGAGGAGGAGGGCCCCCAGGGACTCAGAGATGCAAGCTCAGCCTCTCACATTGACCCATGGAATGTCCCCCGGCTGATCTCCATCATCTTGTTTTTTCTAGCTGAGCCCCGGCACCTTCTCCCCCACCATTGCTATGATGTCAGGAAATGCAAAGAGCGCAAACATGCGGAGATAACATGGGCTGAGCTGAGTGAATTGGCTTGGGCAGGGGGTCACCTCGGGAGAAACTGACTCCCCTGCTCCATGGAGCTGTTATGAGACAGCAGCAAGCAAGAACAGGAACTGCAGAGGTCTTGAGTCAGGCTGCGCACCTAACCTAATTTCAGCCAGATCTCCTCGAGGGCTGCCACAGCCAATGTTCCACGCTCCAACTTTTCCAGCCTTTGCCTCCCCTGCATCAACCGCGCGCTCCCCATGCGCTATTTGTGGGTGTCGCTCGCTCGATCACATTTGCCATTATTTGAGAACCTGTCAGGAGGACATGCAAAGAAAATCATGCAGGGCAATGACCCTTCAGAGTTTTTGTGTGTGTTTGCTTTTGGTTTGCATGGGTGTGAAGCAGCAGAAACGGACAACGTGCGGAGCTTCTCCTGCCCCCCCCCCCCCGGCATCATAGCAATACAGCAAGGTTGTCTCTGCTTGTCCTCGTTCTCCCATCTGTGGGGCAATCACCCCCTTTCCCTCCAGCCAAAAGCAAGCAAGTACAGCCGCTCCTGTGTAGACTTTCCCATAAGTTAGCTCCATTGGGATTTAGTAGTGAGTAAAGGTAAATTTAGTCGTGAGTAGGATAACAAGTAGATGCATTTCATCTCCTTCTTTCCTAAGCAAGAGGCCAAAGAAGACAATCAGGGAGGCATGGAAGGGGGCCACAAACTTTATTATTTTTGCTTCCCAACGGGGAGGGGAGGAAACTTTTGCAAGTCGGAGAGAGGAGTCCTGTGGGGTGGGTGACGGAGGCAAGAAAGCAGCCAAAGTACCTCTGACTTGTTGCCCTGTTTGGTGCAGCCGGAACACTCCCCCCCCCCCCCGCATCCTGCAGGGAAAACAAGGACAGCACAAGGGCCTGCGCTGCAACTGAAGCGCCAGACGGAGAAACACCGGAATAAAGCTGGTCAGGAACATTCCAGAATGAAAGGAGGAGGACAATGGGACAGAGACAGAAAACCTACCATGCACGGGCTGTGGGTTGGAGGGGTTGCTTTGCACAGTTTTAGCAGGTGTTGCAGTTCCACTAATATACCGTATTTTTCGCTCTATAAGACGCACCTGACCATAAGACGCACCTAGTTTTTAGAGGAGGGATCCATGGAAAGCTTCCTGATAATCACTGGCACATTCCCCATCAGTTCCCCATGGGCTTCATTAAAAGACGGGTTGCCATTTGAAATTACACACCGACCTGTGATTAACAGCTCTCACCTGCGCTGGAGGAGGGGGGTGGAGCAGGGCGCATCGAGCGCATGCCGGCCAGGTGGTGCCACGTGGTGCAGGCGGCTGGCAGCGTCCCGGGCATCGGGCACACACACATTCGCTCTATAAGACGCATAGACATTTCCCCTTACTTTTGAGGGGGGAAAAGTGCGTCTTATAGAGCGAAAAATATGGTAACTTACACGTTTTATGCTTTAGAATACAGGAAGCTTTGCCTGCTTTCTCCCCCTTCCTGCCCCCAATCTGGAGGGTTTTTCCATTCAGGTTCTTTCTGTGGGAAAAGGAGACAAGGCCTGGGATATGCAAATCGTACTTGCGTGTGTCTTCTTGCCACGGTAGCTCCCCTGTTGACTTCCTGCAATTTCCTGCCTCAGATTGTAAAGCTGCAAACATTGAAGCCTGTTATATTCTCCAACTTCTGTTTTTTTAAATCTCTTTATTTGTCACTCGAAATCTTGATGCGTCATCATGTTTTTCCAATATTTCCCTGATGACTTCTCAGTGTTTCTGTGGCTTCTACACTGCTTCCATAATCGCCCATTCAAAGTCTCATTCCCCTTCCTCTCCTGTGGATGCGATTGGAACCCCACAAAACACTTCCGTGCTGTTGTAATTTAGGGATTCCTGTGGCTGTAAATAAACAGTTGAGTGCTTGATTGTAAACTTCCACTGAATCCAGGTATTTGATCCAAGCAAGTCTGAAATCCTGATGCAGGCAAAGGGTTATTAAGTCCCTATGAACACAGGTCACCACCAGGATAGCCAATGGAGCAGAAAATCTGTCCAACTTTCATCCTTTAAGGTGCTGGTGTTAACCTATAAAGCCCTAAACGACTTGGGACCAGGATAACTGAAGGAACGTCTCCTTCCCTATGAGCCCTTGCACCCCTTAAGAACTGCAGGAGAGGCCCTGCTCCGGGAATCCTCCCTGGAGGAGGTAAAGATGAGAGAAGTTCATCTGGCGCTGACTTTATATTCCTTTCTTCACCAGCTGAAAACCTTTTTATTTTTGCCCACCATTTTAAGAATTAGGAGTTTTAAATCTGGTTTTAACTATCTACAGTCGCATTCTGATTTTGTTTTTGATCTTGATTCGGTTTTGACTTTGCTTTTATTGGTGATATGTCACTCTTGGTTTTATGTATAGTCTTAATTATTGTCAATTGTTGTTTTTGATTATGGATTGTTTATTTTGATTTTTGTAAGCTGTCCTGAGACGCTTTGCGTATAGGACGGGGTATAAATATTTTAAATAAATAAATTTACTGGAACTGGATCCGTAGTCGACTGCAACTGCCAGAGCATTTCATGGCATGATACCCCTCATTCTTGCACCCTAATATTTGCGGAGCGATTTGGTTCCCAGACACCGAGATGTTAAGCATAGGAGCAGAGTCCAGTCAAAATGTTGGCAACCCTACTCACTAGAATGAAAGTCGGATAAACAGATGAGTAGAGTGTTCCAATTCAAGCTAAAATAGTAGAGCCAGGAGCTTGTGTTCAGGGGCTGCAGGCAGTATTTTGGGGTCAGCAGTAAGTTTCGACTGCTCTGTGTGGAGTGATGCAAAGAAAAGGTGCATTTCTTTCTTTTCCTCACACTTGAGGAATTCCCCAGGAACCTCGCCAATGCTATTCTATTCATGACAAAGCATTTGTGCATCTAAAGAAAACACATCCTCATTTTCCTAAAATAACATGTATGTGAAGAAGAATTGCACAAACTTGTAAACTTTAGGAACTATGAGTCAAAGGTTTGCATCTTTCTAAAAAGGAACATATAAAGTCCCATTAAATTCCTCTTTTCAGCTTCACAACCAAAAGGTTGTACATAACCTGTGCAGAGTTCCAGGCTGTAAAATAACCTTTGTGAACAGTGGCCTGGTTTACTTATTGGAGGAACTCAAGGCCAAATTTAGGGCCAGTTTTAGGACTAAATGCATCCTCACATTTAACTTGCCCTTTTGTGGAAATGAATTCACAGATGCAAATTGCAACAGCTGGCAGGGGAGGCGGACTTAACCCTTTCTTCCTCTACTGCAGTGCTAAGGAAAAGCCCCTTTCGGAAGCTGGTATTTGTTTCGGGAGAATTCCCCCCTCTCCCACCAGCACAAGGGGGATTTCTCATCCTACATGCAAAAAAGACCTTTCCGTACAAGCCTTCTTTTCCAGGAAGCCTCTGATGGATCAAAAAGCCTTCTGCAAACTGGAAAGAGAGAACTGGACGTAACTTCTATATTTTTTGACGAAATAAGCCACCCAGAGAATTTTATTGATGGGTGAGGGATAAGGACCAAAATATATGTAGCATTGAAATGGCTCTTTGCCTTTGAAGGATAGGAGGTTTTTTTTAATGCATCAGCTGCTGATTCCTGGGATCAGTACCGGCTGGTACTGGGGCTGATGGGAGTTGGGGCGGGCGGCCTTGTGCATTGACCCAGCTTGCTTGCTGGGAAAAAGGGCCTCGTGTGTCATGATTTGCTGTACAGTTGTGTGTGCCAGGCCCGTGTGCACCTGCTCGCCGTGTGCCATGACCTGAGAGCCCTCAAATGACCCTAACACAAGCTATTCGTTATCCAAATTGTGATGAATTGGCTACCGCTTTCAAACAACCTACAGTGCCAAGTTGTCTACCTCGTGCCATCAGGTTCACACGACACGGCAAGCTTTGACTGTGACTCCACTTGACAACTTGAAATGGTGGTCAGTGTGTTCCACTAAGCCCCATGGGTAGATTAACCAACCCATGGGAGCTTAGCATGACATGCAAACGAGGCCGTCCCCTGTGCCCTCCCGATGTTTTGGACTGCAGCCAAAGATTATGAACGATCTCTGCACAATGATCGGCTGCCAACCAAACTCCAGGGGCTGATTTTGGCTCCAGAATGAAAGACTAGAAAGCTCCAGGGTGAATTTTCTTTTACCTATTGGAAAAAGCAGCCAGACATCTTGCCTTTTTAATTAACCAAGCTCTAAAACAAAACAGGACGGCAATAAAATTGCCCTTGTCTCAGAAACCCAAAGCACGTGTAACAAACCTTTCTTTTATCATTAAGGGTTCCCCAAGAGCTTGAAAATGCAGAAGTGCTCCCATTAAACTATTTTCCAAAAACCATCCCAGCTCAGGAGAAAGAAAACAAATCAGATGAACCCAAAAGTGGCTAAATAGCAACTTAGAAGTTTAAAGTTTGTGACTGGGTTTTTTTCATGCTGGCGCACCCAGGTTTTCCATTATACATCTCCACATCTTGTTCTTGAGAAACCAAGCGTGTTGAAGGAAGCAGGCGGTTTTTGTAAGAGAGAATTCTACCTAATAACTTTACCTTAAAAACATTATGATCTGCTGCCAATAGTTGGCATTTTAATTAGGGAGATAGACTGTCTTACTCCCCTCCCCCCGATAAAAATCTCAACTAGTCATGCAAATCATGAAAAAGGTTAAACATTCCACTTGATTTATTTAATACTCTGTGATATCACAGATGCGATAAACATTGGGAATTCATTTACAAAACATGAATTTACAAAAAGTGAACAGGTCTAACCTGTCGTTCTAACCCTCTGGAAGACGCTTCACTTTATTTTTACACTGCATTTATATCTTGCCTCTTTTCCTCTTGCAAGGATCCCAAGACAGTGTACACGGCTCCATTTTATTTAACGAACAACAACCCTGCAAGGCAGGTCGGGCTGAGAGTTTGTGACTGGCCCAAAGTCACCCAGGGAGCTTGAATTAGAACCCAGGTCCACAGTCCAGCACCCTCCTTACCGTCCCACACTGGCTCTGTATGACTTCCTTTTTCACCAATGCCTCATTAAAGAAATGCATTTATTGGGAATCTAATGAATATATTCCAAAGCAAAAAGTTTGAATGAACTGGATGGACGATGCAAACACTGCATAGTTAGAGAGAGTCCCAAATTCTCTGTGTGTAGAGCACTTTGTCAGTAAAAATTAAGAAAATGGGGCAGCCACATCTAAAGGGTAGCAAGGTTTACCAGGTCGTCCCTTAAACAATTTAAACAATTTGCCCAGGGCGCAGTTTGCTGCCAAGCTTCAGAAATATGTGGGCTGAATAGAAGTCCATTTCTGGGGACTTGCTCCCAGTCAAAATTAGATGCTGAGTCATAGAAATTGCGGGATAGCATCGTGTTAACTCTGAATTCTTTCACAATTGACACAGCTTCTGAGTCACGTTCTTGTATCTGATGATCAGTGGAATTCCACGATTATGCTGGAGTTTGTGTGCTTTACAAAATGTGGAGCAGGCTGGTATGGTTGCTCTTAAGAGCTCAGCTGGTAGACCCCAGACCTTGCGGCTGTTAAAACCAGATCATTTGCCCTCACTAGCTAAGTCGTTGGCAGTTCTTTTATTTAGCCTGCTTCGTTTTAATACACTTTTTCCAAGCACCTGTTCTTCTGAAATAGGAGTTTCTGCTATTACACTTATGGCTGTCTGCCTCTTCGTTATTCATATACAAGACACGAACCTGCCTTTCAGAGCACATGAAGTGTACAATTAAACATGCACACACAACCAGAGCTGCTTATGGTTTTTAAGCACTGGATTCAGATTTGAATAGATGCCTTTGGGGCTCTCTTTAAATCCCAGTTGCAATAAGGCGAGAAAGTTTCCCAAGGAGAGCGCTGATGGTTTTAAGCTCCACTGTAAAGAAAAGTTCTGTGTTACTGCTTGCCAACCTTCCCCTAGTCCCTCACCACAACAGGCAGATGTCCAGGAGAAGGGCCTTCTCTGTAGTGGCACCGCACCTGTGGAATTTACTTCCCAAAGAGATCTGCCAGGCATCCTCACTTTTTAGATGCCAGTTGAAAGTGTTTTTATTCCACAACTATTTTCGTGAGTCAGTTAGATCTTTAATGCTCTATTATGCTGGTTTTATTGTTGCTGCTGCTGTGCTAAGAGTTTTAGCTGCCAGACAATCTTATTTAGAGTGATTGTTCGAAATGGTTTTATTATTAATTGGATGTTTACTTTTATTGTCATCTTTTTTAGGGTTTCACATTTTATCACTTTATTACATTATTGTTTAAATTGAATTGTTTTAATAGGCTGTACAATATAAGCCTTCCAGAGAGTCTTACGGGTAGGGGGAGCGGCACACAAGTGTAATAAATAAATAAGTAAAGCTGCAAATATCCACAAGTCCAGTTCAAAACCTGCAAGTACTTGCAAGTTAAGTCAGACTGCCTCCTCTGCGAGGCCACCAGGGGGAGCTGCATCACATTGTGGGACCTAATATACTCATCAATGGAGACAAGAGCAAGGACCAGTCCTTCCGCGGAAACCTCCTTGATAGGTAGGGTTTTGATAATTTGAGTTTGTAGGGGAGACTCAAGCTGGAATCAACTTCTCTTTATGAGGCGCTGTTTCCTTCAGGTGGAGATTGAGAATTCTAGCTTGATCGTTTGATTATTGCCTTCTGCAAGATGCGCGATCTGTATTTTAACGTTTCCCCTGACGGTATCCAAGTCGGCCTCTGCCTACAAGCAGAGATGGACTCCTTGGATTTTTTTCTGAGTAAACTGCCTGTGCTGGCAGGTGAGTGGCTGCTGCGGGGTGTAAATGCCACAGTGAGGGAGTCCGTCTCAGTATTAGTGCGATGTTAGTAACCATGGGCTGCTTTCCCCGCTTCACCTGAATTTCTTGCCATGGCGTGGATAGTTTGAGCTTTTTTACCGCATCAGATTCTTGTTGTTCGACAAAACAAATGGAAGCATGTCTGCAAATACACACACACATTGTTTTTAGTATGCATTATTCCAATTTATACCATTTTGCACAAAGGCAACAAAGCAGTGATCATTAAATACTGTGACTGACAAACAGCAAAAGAACCGCATAGTTGTTTTTTTTTTTAACAGCTCCAGTTTTCATTATCAAACATCTATAAAAGGAGTTGGATCAAAGGCATAGAGGAGAGAGATTTGTTAGTTTATTTAATAGATTTGTATATTGCTGTGCATATTTATTTAATGGATTTATATGCCACTGAGCAGGATGCATTTTGGTCTTAGCCCCACTAGCTTAATGGAGCCTCCTTGTCCAGAGTAGGTTACGAGGGCAGCAAGAGAGGAGCCGCTCTGCTGCCTTTCATGCCTTGATGGGCGCCGTGGGATACAAGTTGCGAGGCTAACGGACATTAGGTGGGCTCAGGGATTTCCTTGTATCTCGAATGCATTAATTAATGCATTAATTTAGAAGTCTTCCCAACCTTGGCCAGGGCGACTTATTTTATATTGTTATTTTTTGTATTTTAACTTTATGTTGTGAGCCGCCCCGAGGCTTCGGCGAATGGGGCGGCATAGAAATGTTTAAATAAATAAATAAATAAATAAATAGTATCCTTTTAAAGGTGTGCAGTCCCAATTCTCCCTATTGCTGCTTCCTCACTCCTGTTTATGCTTATGCCTGTCAAGACGGGGGAAGTTCCAACAAATTGTAGTAATGTAAACAAAATTGTAAGCAAATCCAAGTAATCGTTCTTTAACAGCGAACCTCCCAAGCCTGTTGAACTACAACTCCCAGAAACCTCCTGGGAAAGTTTTAACTCGCCATCTTATAACTGTGCAGGGAAAAACAAAGTCCTACAACTCCCAGAATGCCCCAGTCGGAAATGTCGCGATAGTTGCAGAGCGATCGCTGGGGTGCCGCGAGAGTTGGGGGCGCCGCCGCCTGAAGTATCGCTAGAAGTTTGGCAAAGCCCACGGGGGGGGGGAAGCGTCCGGAAGTCTCGCGAGAGCGCGGCGGCGGGCTCGGGAGGGCTGTGGCGGCGAGCCATCCGAGTAGGCCGCGGCCTCTTGCCTCAGCCGGCGGGAAGCCGTAGGGCCCGGCCGGCCTGGAAGCGGCCCTCGGCGGCTCGGCAGGGAAGCAGCGGCCCCTGCGGGGGATGGCGCCGCGGCCTGGCTGGAAGCGGAGCCTGCCGCCGTAGGAAGCGCCGCTGGGCGCGCGCGGGAGCATGTCGCTCTACGACGACCTGGGCGTGGAGACCAGCGACTCCAAGACCGAGGGCTGGTCCAAGAACTTCAAGCTGCTGCAGTCGCAGCTGCAGGTCAAGAAGGCGGCGCTCACCCAGGCCAAGGTAGGGCGGCCGAGCGCTCGGAGCGGAAGGCCCCGGCCGTCGGCGGGAGGGCCGCGGCGCGGGCCGGCCTCGCCCCGGGGGCTGCCCCGCTGGGCGGCGTCTGCCGAGCGGGCCTGGGGAGGCCCCGAGGAGGGGCAGGCCGCGGGGTTTTCGCCTGGAGGGCACGGGATTGCCCTCGGGGTGGTGCCCTTGCGGTCGCGCCAGCCCCGGCCTGCGGTCGGTCCACGCCGGCGCCCGGACGGTGCCAGAGAAAGCAAGCGCTCCGTCTCGGGCCGCGGCCGTGCCGGGCTCGCCCCGGCCTCCCCTGGGGGGCGCAGCGCGTGGCGCCTTCCCCGCGCGGAACGAGCCCTCGCGCTCCGAGGTGTTGCTGGAGTTCACGTGGAGGAGCCTTCCGCTTGCTTTCGTTTCGATGCGTGTAGTTGCCCCGCGCCGTTTGTCCTGTTGCGCTTCTTCTGAAGCGCTTATTATGCAGCTGCTGACTTGGACCCTCATAAACAATCACCTGGAAACATTAACTTAAGCATTTAGGTTGAGAAAACGTTATGTGTAAGCCTACATCTTACCCGTTGATGTAGTATTTTAAGCTGTAGAGGCTCCGAATAGATTCTCTTCCTCAGTGCAGGTAATTTCCCCTACATTATAGATGAATAAAGTTTTTCAGGATAGGCAAATGAAAAATGTGGTTTGTTCAAGTGCACAAGTAGCATCTTGGCATGCAAAGCAGACATGACATATAGTTGTATTCTGAGTAGGACCATGGAAATCGAGATACCTTTATGAAAATATATTCTAAAATGCTTGCGTTGCATCAAAATACCCTTTTGTAGTGGATGGCTTCTTAAAATTATATTTTCCCATTCCTTTTCTGGATCAGTGTGTAAGAAAATTGCTTTTTCTATAAATTGTATCAGGAACACTGCAATGTGTATATTATTAGATCTGGTAAAATACAGACTTGGTCTTTGGTACAAAAAGTTATAGGAAATCTCTTTGCACGACAGAGTGTTCAAACCTTGTCTAGTGATTGAGGAGTTAAAGAAAATAGATGAAGAACCAAATTTCTCAGTGTGAGTGCAATTGCTGCCAGTAATATGTTTGTTTTTGGTATTTGTAGAGTCAGCGGACGAAGCAAAGCACGGTTCTTGCTCCTGTGATTGACCTGAAGCGAGGTAGTGCTCCTGATGAGCGGCAGATTGTTGATACTCCACCTCACGTGGCAGCTGGCCTGAAGGTAAGCCTGCTTTAGTTGGAGGGTAGTGGGGATGTGAGAATGTGGGTTGATAAACTAGATCAGAGGCATTCTAAGCAGGAATGAGCTAGGGATTCCCTTCTCCCTCACTAAGGTCAGGCGAGAGGGCCTTTCAGTGGCTCTAGTAGTAGAGTGGAACATCTTGCCCCGTGAAGTGTGGCTGCTCTTTTCCCATTTGGGGGAGGCATTCTTCTTCTGACAGGATTTTTCTGACGCTGCTTTATATTGCGCTTTGGGGAGTTTCTCCTGCGGGCAGTATAGAAATGTAATAAATTGGCAGTGCTTTTTTTGTAAGAAAAAAGGTGCCGGAACTCATGAAATTATTTACCTTTCACACGTAGTCAGTCACTGTACACACACCCACACATGTCAGTTGTGTAATGAAACGTAACAGTTGCTGCCTGCAGTAAGCACTCAGCGCACGACCACACGACCAGTCACAAGCCAAGCAGTGTCATCACAACCAGTGTGGACGAAGTACGCATGCATCGAATACGACACACAAGCAGCCCGCATGCACCGTTTTAATGATTTTGCCGCCAACCTGCTATGCTCAACAGGACGATTCAAATCCACATTTACCAAACATCAAATTTTCAAAAGTTACTTTTAAAACTAGGAAAATCTATTGAAAAAAGGTGTTGGAACTCTGTTCCGGTGCGTTCTATGACAAAAAAGCATTGATGAATGATAGTATTATTTTAAATAAGTTCTATGTTTCTGCATATTATTTCTCACTTATCAAACATGGAGTTTTGTATTGTATTGAGGTTTGAAATTGTGAGAAACTATAAGCAGTATGTGGGTCATAGGTGGCGAGGAAGTTTGAGCAAGCCGTTGAAATGGAATTGGCTTTGTTTTAAGTGCTGTACCTTGCATTTGTGTGTCACCTCTTTTCAATCCCAGGATCCTGTTCCCAGTGGCTTTTCTGCGGGAGATGTGTTGATTCCTTTGGCTGATGAGTATGATCCTATGTTCCCCAATGATTACGAAAAAGTAGTAAAGCGTCAGCGGGAAGAACGGCAAAGGCAGCGTGAGTTGGAGAGACAGAAAGAAATTGAGGAGAGAGAGAAGTGAGTTGAGAAGGCTACAAGCCAGTGACCTACTTACATGTGAAACCGTTTTGACTGCATTTTAGTGTTCAGAAATGAGCAGGCTGTACTAATTCTTGACTGCATAAAATTCTCTTAAACCTGTAATTCACTTGCACCACTGGGTGGCAGTGATACGAAGCGATATAATTTTGCAACTTCTAGCATAAATTTGCTTTGTAAATTGGGATTAGTGTACAGTAACATAATACATATGAGACTGTTGGAAGGATTTCTGTGTGCAGGATGCCTGGGCTTAGTGAGGACCTGCCTGGTATTAAAGGGGCTCCAATTGAAAGATGCACCCAACAGTGACAAATTTTTAACATTTATTGTACTTTTTAAAAGCCAAAATAACTCACACCAATATGTTAGATAGAAAAGCCATGTCCTGTGGTTCTTGCATGCACACCGTAGACATTTGTAGAGGAAGGGAAGCGTAGCATCTACAGAATTCACAGGTAAGCCTTTTATGTGCTGCAGTTCTTTGTAGGCGAATAACACCTGCTTTGAGGGTTGGAGGATGAGTAATCCTCCAGCTGTGTCAGACTGTTGCTTCTGCCAACCTTTTCTGCCATGGCAAGTGGTCAGGAACAATAGTCGTTGTAGTCCAGCAATACCTGCGTAACAGGCAGAGGTCCTTCCCCTCTGCCTTACTGTGCAATGCTGCATTCTAGGGGATTGCCATATCAGTCTCTGTCTTAACTTCTCCAGGAGGCGCAAAGACAGGCACGAGGCCAGTGGATTTTCCAGACGGCCGGATCCGGATTCTGACGAAGATGAAGACTATGAAAGGGAAAGACGAAAAAGAAGTAAGGCCATCTCCCACGGATGCTGACGCAGGCCTCTTCCCCCTTGGCTCCAGGTCTGGCATGCCAGCATTGGCAGCGCTGTGTGCGCCCACCCCGTGCGCTTCCCCCGGCAGCATGTCCTGCAGCTGCGAGTCTCTTCTCTGTGTGCAGAGTGGGGTGGCTCGGGAACGGAATCACAGGCTGGCGGCGGTCTGTGCAAGGCCGCTGCTGCTGCTGGCCAGGTGTGCTTGCAAGTGCAAGGAAGGCTGGTGGCCGCTCCTCCCCTCCCCATGCCTCTCGCGTGCCCTTGGCTGGTGCCGGTGCCGGTGCCGGTGGGTCCCTGCTGGGGAAGCCCATGCACGAGCCTGAGCGTTCTGCGTTGATAGGTACTAAACCTGCCATGCCTCGCCCCTCTCCCTGGTGCTCTTGCTTCCATGTGGCAAGGCAGCTTGGCTCCTGGGGCTGCTGCTGGTGGGCGCAGCAAGTAAGGGGGTCTTTCTTAAGGCACAACGTAATTACTCAGCCTGTGCTGTGGAACCAACAGGACTGAAGAAGCCCTTCCAGGAGCTTCATGGGCATGACTGTTAAGCCAGCTGCTCTTTCATCCTGCCTTCTCTAAGTGTGCCTTTTTGTATTGCAGTGTATTGTGTTTTAATTTTGGTGAGCTGCCTTGAGTGCCAGTTTTGGGGGAAAGGTGGACCACGAATAAATAAAGTTTCTCGTGCATACTTTGGAGAAGGGAGTTTTGATGAGGCGAGGTTTTCATGGCCTTGGTCCTGCTGCAGCAGTCAGGGCTGGCCGTGGCTCAGGCCAGGCTGTCCCCTGGCAGTGCTTTCCAGTTCTGATGGCCTTTGCTGGCATTGGTGCTGTGACATAGGCATTCTCCCAGCCGCCCAGGCCCCTAGCCTTCTGAACCTTCAGAGGGATCGCAGCGTTGTGTCTTGCGGCAAAATCAACCATCAGTCTTGCTGCATCTTGAAGTGGACAAATTTATTGTGGCCTCAGTGTTTGGATTGTATCTCAAGTGACTTTCTCCTAAACAGGTATGGGAGGAGCTGCCATTGCACCACCAACTTCTTTGGTTGAGAAGGACAAAGAGCGTACGTAAATTTCCCTATTTTTACTTCAGCTAAAAATGTGGCTTCTAAAGTTCTGCCCTCCGAGGCCCTTTTCGAAAGACTGTGGCTGTGCAGAGGACTGTCCTGGAGCCACTAATTGCAGTCTCCTTCACCTGCTCTCCAGATGTTTTGGCCTCAGGTTTCTTGAATCCCCAATCATAGACCTATTAATTGGCGAAGCCTCAAATTCCCCATAGGAAGAGTTGCAACTTTGCTGTAATTCCTGGAAAGTAGGGAAAGGGTTTTTACATTCCAGATGTCTCTGGGACCCAGTAGCTCGGCCTGGAAGTGAACTGCACAGTGGAGGTAGAACCAAAAAAAAAAAAAACATTTCTGAAAGATGTTGTGATATGAATTTAGAAATGTTTAAAGATGCTGCCCCAGTCTGTCAGTTAACATGTACTTAGGGGAGGTTTGTAAACATGGGTCTGGTGTGAGATAGTCTGTGCCGTGGGTTTTGTAACCGCATATTTAGCTTGAAGGGTTCCTGCACACGAGGCAGCCTGCCTGGCATCGGTGTGGTGTGGCGATTTTATAGCGGGTTTCTTACTGCCCCCATTCACTTCCAGTGGGTCTTGCACTGGATCCTGTGTATAGTTGCGCAACTAGCAGAGGTGTGAGTCTTGTGGAGCTGACACTCTGGGGGTTGCGTCTGAAGTTAGTTGGTTGAGTGAAGAAACGCAGTGCCAGTCATACATTGTTACCAGCAGACATACATACATACAGGAGGAGAAAGGGGCTTATGGTTTAGTTAAATAAAGGGATTGCTTTTGGTTGCTGTGGCAGTGAAGACGGGTCTTAAAATGAGATGTTGGTGTGCAGTGTGAGAATTTGTACCGAGGGGTTTTTTGGCCTAATGCTGAATGTCCCTTCCCCCTTTCAGCGGTATCATCATTCCCGTACGAAGAAGAGTCCAGGCCTCGAGGCTCATCTTCCAAAGCAGCCATCCCTCCCCCCATGTATGATGAGCCTGAAAGGCCTCGATCCCCGTCCGGGCCCAGCAACTCCTTCCTTGCCAATATGGGGTGAGTACAGTTCACGTGAGACGCCACTAGAGGGCAGCCGCGGAGAGCACAGAAGTGCTGCAAGCAAGCCGCTTTTGCCCCATGGAACTTGGAGGAGGATTTCTGAAATCTGGGTTTACCCTGCCCTTTTCCAGCCTCGTGCCCTGCTGGGGGGCACTGGATTGGACAAGGCTAGCTTGCATCACTTGAAGGACAGGTGTTTTGACCCATAAATGTGCGGCCTGTTTGGGTTGTTGGCACTGCTTTGAACTGGAAGCAAAGATCTCCCAGTCCTTTAATGTATTCAGACGGAGGTTCTCAGGCTCCTCCTGGCAGCTCCCTCACCCCAGCCCCATGCATGTCCCCTCCTCACCTTTGGTTTCATTTTATCTGGAGCAAAGGTATTAGGTCAACTGAAATGGCAGCAGTGGAGTTTGTGGGGCCCAGGATGTTGGGTCAGGCCAAGCTATGGAGGGGGAAAAATTTGGGAACTGTAAGGTTGGAGAGCAATCTGGCAAATCTCGGTTTAATTTTGTGACTCCTAAGTGGAAAAAAAATTGCATGCTCTCTCTCTTATTTAAAGGCTTCATATGAATTGCTAGTATATCAGCGGAGGGGGGGCAATGGTCCTGGCTTGGTCTCACCCTACCCTGCAACCCTTAAGTATACTTGAAATGTCTTTTGTATGGAGAAGCATTTAATTATAGAAGCATTCACCTGCAGAATGAAATGGTTTGGTCCCTGAAGCGCTGTTGCACACGGTATTTCAGGAGATCTCTTTTTGGTTCAGAGCCATTATTCTGCAGCCAAAATACGTAAAAGGGGCCTGTAGCAGTTAATAACTCAGTTCAGAAATATACAACTTCAGTTTTATAGTAGTTTAGCCTGTCCTGCCCGTTTTGTCACAAGTTTTCTGGTGGAATCGTCAGTCATGAGCAGGTGGTTCTGTGGTGACCATGTAAGCAGGGGGAAGCCCTGGCTGGTTGCACAGATCCTTTCCATTCTGTGCAAGGCGCTGGGTGATTGTCCACTGCAGGAGCAGTCTGGCAGGGTGTACACACACACAGTCATTTATGTATGAACTGGGCCAGTAGAATCTATCCTTACCGATCTCTTAAGGAAATACCAAAAGGGTTGTTGCTCATCCTCCCTTGATGATTTAATAAATTTTATTGTAAACCATTCAGACAGCCATTTTGGTTCTGTGCAAGGTGCAGCCATTTTGGTATACCATCTTTTGGTATATAAAAGATGAATGAATAAATAAGAGATTGAATTCAATTGAGATATGCGCATGGAGATCACTAGCTTCTTTCAGCGCCCAGAGATGGACACTGCTAGCCAGGATTCTGCAGTTCCCTGAAAGTACAAGGAGAGCCGCAACCCAAAACGTGTCCCCACTGTGCATTGGTTCTCTCCCTCGCGCTGTCCTTTCCTTTGAGCATTGTTCTGGACACATTACTTCCCTTCCCCTTTTCCATGTGTGAGACCACATGTGCACCCATCTCTTTCCTTCTGCGCTTTTCACCCTCTTTTGTGCAGGCTTAGTGAAGTTGTGTAGTTGTGCGTACCTCAAGAGCCCCTCCCCGTTACCTTGAGTCCTCCCTTGGTAGCCCATTTTTCCTGTAAGGCCGTTAATGATCCTCAACCCATTTCAGTATTAGAGGGTGAGAACCTAAAACTACGATGCATCATAATTGAGAGACAGAATCCTAAAGTGGTGGGATAGACTCCACCATTTCAGATTACAGGTGGTGGTTCATATTTTGGAATCCCTCCTCCCGTCCCAGTTCAGCAGAATGTCTTTCTATAGCTAGGAAAATAGCACAGCGATTTGCACCTTTCTGTCTCTGCTGAGCATTTTTTGTGCAGCAGGGGAGCGTTTGGAAACCGGATCCCCCTAACTGCAGTTGGAACGGATGCAATTCATTGCCCTACCTCTGGTTTCAAACGCAGTTTTACCTTTGGGGGGAACCCCAAACAAGTTCTCAGCCCCTTTGGGTGCCAGGATGGGCTTGAAAACAAGGGGACGGTGGTCCAAGATCCCCAAGGCATAGCTAGCTACAGGTATTGTTTCAGTATCTTAGGTACTTCCTTATCCTTCCTTGTGACAATTGTGCAAAATAATTTTTAAAAGTATTTTGAGTAGCACAAAGTAAGAACCATTACGTCATCGTTACCATGCTCCTCCACATCTAGCAAACAGCTGTAGGTCACTTTGGTATTTTAGAAGGGCAGCTGCATCTTATACCCTGGTTTGCAGAAAGACCAGGGTGGTGGCCTGCCAACCGCCAGCCAAGTGCTTCCATGGCGTGCCACCTCCCCAGCCTGCTCAGAGCGTGCTCTGCCTTCTCTCTCCAGGGGCACGGTGGCACACAAGATCATGCAGAAGTATGGCTTCCGAGAGGGCCAGGGGCTCGGGAAGCACGAGCAGGGCTTGAGCACTGCCCTGTCGGTGGAGAAAACAAGCAAGAGGGGCGGCAAAATCATCGTTGGCGATGCGGCTGATAAAGGTGAGGAGGAGGAGGAGGGGGCATGAGGAGGCAGAGCTGGTGAGGTCGTGGCTAAGGCTGGTTTCTGATGCTCTAATCCGGAAAGCCCCCTGGCTCACCTCTTTCAGGCATTTCTGAAACGATCCTGTGGCACATCTGCCGTCTCCCCCGTCTCCACCCCATTTCTCTGCTTGCAGTAAAGGGCCTTCAGCCTTCCAGAAGCAAATGCCTAGCACTCCAGGCTGCCTTTTGGCTTGCCCTTGTTGCCAGTAGGAGGAGCTGCCTGCTTTGGAGATTCCAGACTGGTTTGCCCTTGGGAGGCGTTGAAGTGCTCACAGGCGGCTTCTACTCTGCTGCTTCCACACCCGCACAGCTTATGCAGTGGCCTCCTTCGGGTGTGTTAGATTACAGTTCCCCTCGTGCCCAGCCAGCTCTATGATGGTGGGTGAGAAAACTTGCCATTCAGCACAGCTAAACTGTTTCATTAAATAGAATAGTCAAAACAGGACCTTTGGCTTCTGAAATTACTATATTTATATCCCAGTTTTTTCCTGCAAGGAACCCAAGGCAGCTTTATTTATTTATTTTTATTTATTTAAAACATTTTTATGCCGCCCCCATCGCAACGAAGCCTCGGGGCGCTCACAACAGAAACAAAATACATAAATAATAACAATATAACAATAAAAAAATTATTTAAAAACCCCCAGTGCATCTTGGCTAAAAATTTAAAGTCCTATAAATACAAATAATTTAACAATTAAAATAAGTTTTGAATAAAAAGGTCTTGGCCTGGTGCCGAAAAACAAATAACAGCGCCAGGCGGCCCTCTCTGGGGAGCGCATTCCATAGATGGGGCGCCACCGCAGAGAAAGCCCTCCTCCGGTTCATCTTATCCTCACAACAACCCTGTGGGTAAGTCAGGCTGAGTGTCTGAAACTGGCCCAGAGTGAGTGTCACAGCTTAGTGGATAATAGACCCTGCGTGTTGGTCCTGTACTCTAAGCGCTATACAACACTGGCTTTATTAAGTTCTTAAGCCTAAGGAGCACATCTGCAGACGGTTCCTTGTGTCAGAAAGGCATAAAAGTCAGCAGGAGATAGATGGGTAGGAAGATTTAGTTCCATTCAATTTCTGTTGAATTTTATGTAGTAGCATTACACCCTCAGTGATGAAGAAGCTAAGAAGCTTAAGCGTCTGGGGAAAGGTGTGAACAGATTTTGGGTTTCCTTAGCAGTTACAGTGAAATATAACCAGGGTTGCATGTACTGTTAAACATGCATGTAGTGTGTAACATTTGCTTTAAGTAGCAGCGCTTAAATTCTTGCAAGCCATTCTGGAAGCTTTCTTTTTTAAAAAGAACTGCAGGATGGGGTTAGTACATTTTTATATATCCTTCATTTTTCCATTTTTAATAGAGCATTTTCTCTCTTTTTTAGCATGTGGGACAGGAATTTTGTGGAGCAGTTCAGCCACATGGGTTGGCCCACCAGTTCCATGGAGCCCTGTACATTTTCCCTTGTTTTCTGGTTGATGAATCAACAGCTGAGCACTGAGGGAACAGTTCATTGCTTCTCCACTGCTATTCCTACCAAGGAAACAGCAGTCCTGATAAAGATGCTCGTCTCGCCCTGTCCTCCAGTTGTCTTGGCGAGGGTCCTGGGATTGCCTTCTTCCACAATTCCAGTAAAGACAGTTCTTCATGGCTAATAGCACCAGCAAATGGAGAACAATCTTGATTTGGGGCATAAGGATCAGGGAAGCTTGAACTTCTTGGGGAGAAAGGCTTTATCTCACCCTCCTGGGGTCGCCCTACTCCGAAGTCCTGATCACCATCTCTGTGGACGGAAGATTAAGCAAGCCTGGGTTGTGTGAAAAATGTATGGGTGCGTTTCCCACTAACCCTGCCTCCTGGTGCACCCTTGCCTGCTTCTAATACGTGAGCTCACTCAGCTTTCCCAAGGTCTTGAGAAATCACCCATTGTCGCTTACATATATGAAGATTGTCCTTGCATTCATAGTGGTTTGATGTATTTTCCCCTTCTAGTGAGGATTGAGTTTTTCAGCGTACCGAAACTATATGGACGGTGACCAGTCCTTTGCCTCTTTGGAATTGTAGAACACCCACAGCCCTTCTAAGGAGCAGAGTAATCTAGCATGAGACTACTAAATTAAGTAATTATTAGCATCTAATGTGACAGCCTTATTGTGGTTCCTTTTTCTGAACAGCAGATGCATCCAAGAAGTCCGATTCAAACCCTTTAACAGAGATATTAAAATGCCCTACCAAAGTGGTTCTGCTACGGGTAAGTGCGGTATATTTTGGTTTGTGTGTTTCTTGGATTGATGGCGTTAAGTCCCAAGAGGGCCTTCTCAGTGGTGGCACCATAACTGGAGCACTGCCCATGGAGGTCCGCTCACTGCCAACACTGTCACCCTTTCAGCATCTGGTGAAGCCTTTCTCTCCTCACGGGCATTTGGCAGTATTGCCTTACGGGGTTTACCTGACCCGGTGATTTTTCTTGTGTGCTTTAAATTGTTTTGTATGCAAACAGGTTTTATATTGTATTTTTAAAGTTTTAATATTCTGTAAATCACTCAGAAAATAGCTTAGGGTCTGCCTGTTGAATTTGCTTCTGTGTTTTGCAGAATATGGTTGGAGCTGGGGAGGTTGATGAAGATCTTGAAGGCGAAACTAAGGAGGAATGTGAAAAATATGGCAAAGTTGGGAAGTGTGTCATCTTTGAGGTATTGGCTTACATCATTCTCTACCACAAGCCTGCTCCTGTTCTGTTTGGACAATGAGTTATTTTTAAGAGAGATTTCTGATGCTGGTTTATAAACCAACATGATGGAATAGGATAATCTCTAGAAACAGAGCTAGAATGCCACATTGCTTTATTGGGAGGAGCCCAAAACAATTCCCCCTCCAACCTTAAACTCTGGTGGAAGGATTATTTTCTTTTCCATGTGTATGTGGAACTGGTTTGATTTAAAAAGACTTGGCATTTCCTTGTAAAACTCCAATATACAACTCTCCCTTTCTGAGTTTAACAACAGGCACTACATTAACTAAATTTCTGAATATATAAAATTGAGAGTTTGCATGAAGACAACTCTTGGGTGCATCATAATTCCAAATTGAAAGCTCTGCTTTGAGGTCTGACATAGTCCTGCCCTGCTTGCCCTCAAGTTTGCGTTCAGGCTGATCCTTTTTCGGCAGGGTGTTTTCTGTAGTTTCAGCTTCACTAAGCTGATCACCTAACAGGCCGTGTGCATTCCTTGAGCTTAACATAGTCGGGGCTCTGCTTTCCATTCCTTGGCACACACCAGCCAAGCGTCTGCCCAGTGATTTGATAGTAGTTCGTACAGTTGCAACGTCTAATGTCAGTGGGTCAGAGTCAGCTGGAGTCCTGAGCTGAAAGGAATCCTCTGAGGTGTTTGTTCTGTCTGTGTCCTGGAATGCCAGAGGTGACTCACACCGAAATAATCTGGCAGCCTCTGTTTGGCCTGTCTCTGCTTGGACAGTTTCGGCCAAAGGTTCTCCCTTTTCCCCACAAATGATGCACTGCTTTTGTTTCTGTGTGCCATCGAGTCATCCGAGTGACCACGTGAATGCATGCCCTCCTTGTATGCGCAGCCTTTCTCCCAGTGAGCTCCGCACGATTGGGTATTCTGCGCATTTTTATCTTCACGGGCAGCACACGAGCGGGGTCCAGCTGACCAGAGAGCACGACTGGGCCGGGCTCACACAGCGGGCTTCTTAGCGGAGTGTGAATTCAAGTCTGGGTCTTCCTGCTGCTGGGTCAGCCCTGACCACAGCACTAGCTCCTTGTTCAGCGGCTGTTAGCAGGCCTAAATACGTGACCGCGTGACCTAGTTGTTTCATGCCCTTTACTCAGTGGTCCATGTGTGTGCGTGTGTGTGTGTGTAGTTTAAGTGTTTCCTTTTCACAACAAGCTCTTGGAAGTGTTTGAACACTACTCTTATGTTCCTTTAAAAAAAGAGGGAGGGTATCCTGGTTTCCTTCAGCTGCCACACTAATTAATTCCTAATCACAAATTGTTCTTATTTTCTATTCTTGGAATGTTCCCCCAGTTTCACTAACCACCTCCACTGTATTTCACTTTGACACTTAATCTTTTCCTGGCTCAGGTTTGATGGGTCCCGGGGGCGGGCGGGGGGGGGCTGTTCTTGATTTGCATGCGATTCCTCAGTGCTAGAAAGGCGCAGTTTTGGAAAGAGTGGGAGAAGCAGCTGTGTGATATTGCTGGGCCCTCTCTGAGAGCCTCCTTGTTGTAATTGTGCATTTTAGATTCCGGGTGCTCCTGATGATGAAGCTGTGAGAATATTTTTAGAGTTCGAAAGGGTGGAATCTGCAATTAAAGGTAATATACTCAGTAATGCTTCTGATAATGTCAAGATAGATTTTTAAAATCTGTTTTGTATATAAAAAGTTTTTGTATTATGTCTTTTAGCTTGCAGTTGGTCCAAAACTCGGCTATTACTGTAGATAAAAGTTTTATATGTTTTCTCAGTAGATGTGAGCTGCCCGCCCCGCTTTTCTTAGTCAACAGTGAAGTATGTGAGGGTTTAAGTGGGCATTTTGAGTTGATGAATCCCTCCAAGCAACTTTCCTTTGCTTCGTGTCCTCCGTCTTTGTTGGCCAGGCATGGCCTGTGCTGGCCGTGGACTTAGGAAGTCCCGTATTCTTGAAGCATTGTTCTTATGGAGGGAATCCCTTGTCCCTGTATCATATTACCCGGCTATGAACTGGTCTGATCGATCAGAGCTGACCCACTGACTCCCTGTTCCCATGCCAAATCATAACAAACAAAAAAGCAGTCCTGTATAAGTGGCATGTTTCTTTTCCTGGTGAACCCTTCTCTGTCTGATGCTTCTGTTATGTTCCATGTTCCAGCGGTTGTCGATCTGAATGGAAGATACTTCGGAGGACGGGTGGTGAAGGCATGTTTCTACAACCTGGACAAATTCAGAGTCTTGGACCTCGCGGAACAAGTCTGATCACGCTTTTTTCCTAGACATCAAACATGGATGTGTCACATCTTGGCATCTTGATTTTTCAGCTGTGTTGGGAGTGCAGCGAGCGACAACATCATCCCTAGTAAACTGGAAATACGTCTGAATGGGTTCCTTCTCCTGTTTGTGTTGGACACAATTTCTTTTTATTTTTGTTGTAGTATAAAATTCCTTAAAGATATTATCTGATTTTTCTTTTTTAAGATCCAGTGTTTTTTTCCTTCACTGTTGCCACCAAATCCTCTTGTATTTTATTGATGAGGCAGTACTTCTCTGAAGCTTTGCTTTTCTCAAGTGATTAAGGCTCATATTGTCACTACATGAATGAAACCTGTGCTCAAAAGCTCCAAATCCCTTATTTGCCATCACATCTGGGTTCGGCAAATTTGTAGGCAGAACCCAGTGGGAATTGCTTCCTCCCCTTCCGCCCTGCTTCCAGGGAACCTGAACGTGCTATTTTCTGAAGGAAAGGCAGGTCATCAGAGTATTTCTGCATCATTATATTTCTATTCGTTGGGGCTTCCTTGAGGGAAACACTAAATCTCCCTTGACAAGGACCCATTCTTGCAGAAAATAATTGCCCAGGTGGGAAAGACGCAGCCAAGACACAAGTGGCCTGTTAGATTCTGCCCTGTGGTTTACTGCTAAATCAGAAGCCAGAGAGAGAATTGAAGCAAAGAAGAAAATGATTAAAAGCCTTGTTCATTTAGCACTAAAACATCATTTGGCATTGCATCTAATCCAGCCCAGACTGCCAGGAAGGTCGGTGGGAGTTCTCTCCTCATTCTAGCCCTCAGTAGCCCGCAGTGCTAGATAGACCAGTGGTCTGATATGGTCTAAGGTAGGTTGAGCTTCCATATAGCCTGAAGTGCCTGGTCCTGCCTCATCTCAGAAGCTAAGCGAGGTCAGGCCTGGCTAATACTTATATGGGAGACGAATCCTGCCTTGAGCAGAGGGTTGGACCCGATGGTCACCTTAGACCCCTTCCAACTATGGTTTGATCTAGTTATGTTTCTCCTCGATCCAAGTGCTTCTTTTCTGGACTATCAACTGTCACAGCTTTCCCCAGACTGAAAGAATTTCTCTTTGCTTTGCAGCAGATTCCAAAACTTTTTTGGAGTTAAGGTATTTCTTTGTGCCTTTCCCCCAGCCCCATAGCCAGTAGCAAAGAACCCTGCACACCAATATTTCCTTATTGTTTGGCCAGGAGCTCCGCAGTTTTAATGCTTCTATTATTGTTGGGATTTGCCTCGTTTGTGATGTGAGAACTATGGTGGATCTCCAGCCTGCCCTTCTCCTCCCCTACTGCCTCCTGCTAGTTTTAATGACCACAGTTACTTAGGTTTGGAGAAAAATAACCTCAGGAAGAAAACTTTTTAAAACAATCCCACGAAACCCTAGACAATCTCTGAAATGCTCTTTAATGAATTAAGAAAATGAAATGAAAGCAACTGCATTCAGAGCCAAAACACTTGGTGTGCATGCTAGAAGTGTCATCTCGGGCACTCCCTTCTCACTAGTAAAGGAACACGGATTTCTTGAATTTCACTTCTACAGACGTGATGGCAAACCTAGCACTGAGCATACTTTTAATGAGGAAAGAAATCAGTGTTGAGGTCGTTCACTTTGTCAACGATGTTTACTTATTTAATTTGCATAAATTATGAGGAGTATATCTACCTATATATTTTATATAGTGTTTCTGTTTCAAGGACAAAGTCATGAGAAACACTTCCTGCTTCTGTCCTATGTTCTTCTCAGGATCCTGCTCGATGAGGAGCTTGAGAGTTTGCATTTTCAAACCGAGTAGTCACTGTTTCACGGTACAATACTGGATTTTAATGTGGGCACTGATACTTTGAGGATACTGATTCTGTGCACAGTTTTTCTGTGTTACTTAAATACAAATAGAACCTTGGCACTAAATTCTCATACCACCCACTGTTGCCCTATAGTGGATTTTTTAAGGGCGGCTTGCTTTTATTTTCCTTTGTCTGTTTTAAGTGTTGTGAAATGGAAATCCCTAATCATTTGGAACCCTGTGGGGCATTGTAGTTTGAGAAATTATCCTGGGCGCTACCACAGATGGGCTGCGGTAGGGGACGGGGACAGTGCCCAAAAAGTGAGGAGCACCTCCTTTCCTGTATTTGTCCACCTTGACTTTTCCCATTGGGTCTGTAGTCTCTCTTCCTCCCTCTTTTCCTCTCTCTGGGGCCTTCTCCACCCACCTCAGTGCAAATGAATGGAGCAATTTGCTTAGTGTGTGGCTGACTTTGTCCCTGCCCCAGTGAATTTTAAATAGGCTGCTCTCCCTCCATTTTAAGTCCAAGAAGAATCCTATCCATTGGTTTCTACAAGGAAGGGGGGAAACAGGCTGAAAATTGGGTGGAGAAGGGGCCTAGCCCACCTGCCAAGAACCGTGTTGCTGCTAATGTGTGTGTGGGGGGGTACACTTAGCCACCCAGCCATTTTTCAGCAAAGACACCCCCCCCCCCAGGAATTGCTGTGTTTACCTGCAGAGTAAGGAAGCAGTCCTGGCAGGCACTTTGGCCTGGCCTGGTAGATGCAGAAATGCCTCAAGCTGCCATATTAAAGGAGCAAGTTAACGCTGTTACGAAAAACAGAATCCTGAGAGAGACCCTCTCTGCTCCTGAGAATTGGAAGGGGCAGCCTGCAACATTCCGCACTGCAAAAAGCTTACTACCGGTAACTGTGCTCCCTACTTTATTTCTAAATCAAGAAGCCCCAAATGCAGCCGTTCCCCAGGAAGTTGCTCCAGCACTCTATTATTTTGCCCTTTTCAATTTCTGCCATCCATTTTTTGAGAAGCACAGCCTGGAACACAGCACGATATTCCAGGTGTGATCACATTTTAGAATCTGTATAAAGAAATTGTAATTTGTCCATGTATGGTTGCATTGCCAGTTCAGAAAAGTAGGAAAGATTTGCAGAAAGTGCACTCTGCAATCCATTTTGGTGTTAAACCACTCTAAATAATTTGCTGTCATCCCCAAATTTGGCTACCTTACAGCTTATCCATAAGCCCTCATCATTGATGAACAAGTTAAAAAGTGCTTGTCCCTGTAGAGATCCTAAGAAATTGCAGGTTTGTTACTTAATCATGGGAGATGTTGCTGGATGTCCAAGTTCCAACACAACACCACATTAGAGGTACCATGGTGTAAAGCAAAGCTGTGTAAAGGGAAGCTTTGGACCCCCCATTATCCCTGGAAGTAGCAAAGTTTCTTCATCATGGCCTCTGTGCATCACACATATGGGTACTGCGCCTGCGCGGTGCCTGTGGCCGGAAGATTGACAGCTTGCAGTTTTTGGCGGAAAGCTCCGCTCCCCCTCCCCCTGTGGCCTATAAAGAGCGGAGCATCCGCCATTTTGTTCAGTCTTTGCGACTGCCGTTCACTCTGCCTCATGCCGCTTTCGACTTTCGCTTAGAGCTGTTGCCTTGCTCTCGATTGTCCTTCTTTCCCAGTTTTTTCTTCTAAAAAAAAAAACAAAAAAACCCCCTTGCTCCCAGTTCATTGTTCCTCGTAGTTTTTCTCTTATTATTTCTACTTTCGATCTATCTGAAAAAACAAAACAAAAATATATACTTACCCTCTGCACTATCCCTCTCTTCTTCTTCTGCGATGGCACAGCGAGCGGCTTTCCGCAAATGTGTGGACTGCGGGTCAAAAATGGCACCAACTGACCCGCATGACCTATGCCTCCTCTGCCTGGGAGAGGGGCATAGGACAGATAAATGCGCACATTGCCTGGCCTCCAAGCAGGCCAGGAAGAACCGCAAAAACCGCCTCCAGAGACTCCTTTGGGATCAGGCTCTGATGCAATCAGACCTGCTTGTTGCCGTCCCAAGACCTGGCTCCGCTTCTGTGGCCCCACCCTCACGGCCTTCCGATGAAGGTGCGTCTGCTTTGGTGGCTCCCTCTGCTTCACCTAAAAGAAGCATGGAAAGCGGAAGCATGCCGAATCCGAGAAGTCGGCAGGCCATAAAAAGGCCAGGAAGGAGAAGGTCTCCAAGCCTCCCAAGAAAACCAGGAATTCGGACCGTCCCCAACATCGGGACTCAGATCCGATGGGCCCCTCGGTACCGGTGGCGCTTACGGTACCGACTCTGCCCGAACCGGTCCTCCAGGAGGCTATGCAGGTTACCCCTCAAGGGTCTCCCCGCCGTGTGGTTGACCTCCCACTTGCACCCCTTCCAACTCTACGGGGTTCAATATCCGATGGGGAAATCCAGGACTCCCCTCCTAGGGCAAGGTCACCGACACCCATGCCTGCGGTCACAATGGAAGCGGACGTTGGACTGTCCCCACCGGGAAGCCAGAGGAGCCGCTCCGTAGAGCAACATCCGGAGAGCTGGCATTGCCCCTACTACCATACTTGGGGTGATCCACTCTCCGTAGGGTACTACCCTGCTGCCAGGGCACAATCCTCCATCCCGTGACCAACCGCGCTCATTGGATCCGAGGCGGGCATCACCTTGATCCCCACAGGGTGGAAGCAGCCGCTCCTTCTCCCTGGCGGAGTCATCATCTTCGGCCCCACCCTACTACAGTGCCGATTTGGCTGACGTGGAGGTCGACTCAACCTCTCTGGACGTTGCTGTGACATCCCAGGCTCCTGCGTTGCCTGATGAGTCCCACATCTCCTTCGCGGAGCTGATGTCTAGACTTGTCCAGTCCCTGGACATTGACGCTGCCCAGCGCCTGGGACCGACGACGGACAAGTTCTACGATGTCGTCTGCGGGGAGCAATCGACATCCATTGTCCTGCCACTCATAACCACCTTGCGGCAAGCGATGACGCAGCGCTGGGACTTGCCATCACATCCTCAGCCGACGTCCAGGAGATATGAGTCGATGTACAGGGTTCGGGAGGAGGACATCACCTTCCTCCTCCGACATCTCAAACCGAACTCTGCGGTCGTCAAATCCTCGCAGGGCAGAGAGGCGAGAGGGCACACAGCACCGAGGGATAAAGAGGAGCGAAAATTAGACTCCCTGGCTAGGCGAGTCTACGCTGCTCCAGGCTTGGGGCTCCGTATATCAAATTACGAGGCGACGTTGGCGAGGTATCAATACTTTATTATGCAGTGCCTGCACAACGTCACCTCCACCCTCCCGGACCACCAGGGTGACCTCGCGAAGGTCCTGATTAAGGAAGCCATGCAGGTCGTGGTGCAGCAGTTATCCACGGCGAGGCACCACGTGGATACTGACTCACGGGCCTTGGTCAGTGCCGTTTCTCTCCGAAGGCATGCATGGCTTCGGAATTGTAATTTTCCGAAAGAAACCAAGTGCCGGATCGAGGAAATGCCTTTCGATGGATCTGGGCTTTTCCATTCTCGCACCGACCACAAGCTCAAGAAGCTGCATGAATCGAGGATGACGGCACGCAGGATGGAGATACAGCCCCACGCCAGACGTAAGTGGTCCTGGAATCGTCCATCCTACAGGCAATCATATCAACCGAGGCAGCAGCCACAACACCACCAGCAACAGCAGCACCGCTGTCCTCAGCCCCAACAACGCTTCCAACAAGGCCGCCGTCATTTCAACGATCGGAGGCAACATTGACGGGACTGACGAACCATTCCTCACGCTCCACCAATACCCACCCCCCTCTCATCTGGGGATTGGCTTCGAAGCCGACTCCCCATTTGGGAGTCCATCACATCTGATCAGTGGGTATTGTCCATCGTTCAACACAGCTATCGAACAGAATTCGACATCGTTCCTCCGTCGAGTCTGATCCGGTCCACTTCATGTTCACCGGTACTGCTTGATGAAATACATAAACTTCTTCGTAAAGGAGCGATTCGTCAAGTATTCCCATCTGACAGACTCCACGGATTCTATTCCAGATACTTTACAGTCCCTAAGCGGGATGGTGGTCTATGTCCGATTTTGGACTAAAGGAACTTAAATAAGTTTATTGTACCAAAAGTTTTGTATGACTACCCTTCAAAACATTTTGCCGTTGCTAAGGAGAGAGGATTGGTTCGCCTCATTGGACTTGAAGGACGCCTACTTCCATATTTCAATTCACCCAAGTTACAGGCGTTTCTTTCATTTTGCGGTTGCAAACCAACTTTATGAGTTTATAGTTTTGCCTTTTGGACTGGCTACGCCTGAGGGTTTTTACCAAGTGCATGGCTCCTGTCTGTGCCTTCCTACGCCTCCAGGGCATACAAATTTATCCGTACCTCGATGACTGGCTGTTGGTGTCGCAGTCCAGAGAAGGACTCCTTGCGGCCATCCATACAACTTGTGCCTTGCTCAATAGCCTAGGCCTACGTATTAATGCCAAGAAATCTTCCCTTCTCCTGACATAGATGCTCACCTTCATTGGAGCCCGCTTGGATTCGACGTTGGAAAAAGCCTTCCTCCCTCAGGACAGACAACAGACTCTTGCTCGCCACATCCATTGAATCCGATGAGAGGGAATGGTCTCGGCGAGGTCTGTCCAGAGGATCCTGGGGCATATGGCTTCCTCAGTTGCCATAGTTCCACATGTCAGGCTTCGGCTTCGCCCACTGCAACTCTTTTTCAACAAGGTGTACCATCCTCAAAGAGATCCACAGTCGAGACTGATTTAGATCCCATCTTCCGTGCTTCACTCTCTGCGTTGGTGGTTGGAACAGACCAATCTTACGATAGAAATCCCCTTCAGGGCGCGACCTCCTACGATTACCCTTGGCACCGACGCGTCTCTTCTAGGATGGGGAGCGATATGCTCCGGCCTGTCTACCCAGGGTACGTGGAATCGTCTAGAACCCACAAATCATATCAACTTCCTAGAACTACTGGCAGTTTTCAAAGCCCTGCGCTCTTTCGAGGACCTCCTTCATCATCAGATAGTTCAGATAACTTCAGACAATATAGCTACCGTCTTTTATCTGAACAAGCAAGGGGGAACAAAGTCACCGACTCTAGCCAGGCTTTCTATGAAAATTTGGGACTGGTGCATCCGGAGACACATCACGCTGATGGCTATTCATCTAGCTGGTGTAGACAATGTGCAGGTGGATCTTCTCAGCAGGCACATGTTCACCTCTCACGAGTGGGAACTGGGTCCCCGTACGCGTAACCACCTTTTCCGGCACTGGGCATTTCCTGACGTGGACTTATTCGCTACCCAACAGAACAGGGTGTGTGAGGCTTACTGTTCGAGAGCGGGAATCGGACACGCATCCCTAGGGGACGCATTCATGATCCCTTGGAACAATATGAACTTCTATGCCTTCCCTCCGATCCCTCTTCTGATGAGGGCCATAGCAAAGACAGTGCACGACCGAGCATCGGGGATACTAGTTGCCCCTTGGTGGCCACGTCAAGTGTGGTTTGCGAAACTACTCGACATCTCTCACGGGGAATTTCTTCATCTTCCATCACTCCCATATCTTATAACACAGGTGGACGGCACACTTCGCCACCCGGATTTGCTCTCATTGAACCTAACAACATGGCGAATTCGATGATTGCCGTTCCATCGGTGCCGACGACGGTTTCGAAAGTTATGAATCTGACAGCTTCTACTAATCCGTCGGTACCGACGATGACTTCGACCACCTCGGATCCGATTGTCGAACCCAATCACTCGGGTGCTTCCCCCCTCTCTGGTCTCTCTGTACTATCCGGTTCAAGACCCGTCGAATCCGAATCCGACGTTTTTGCACCCTGATATTCAGCATATCATCGACTCTGCCTTAAAGCCGTCCACAAGGAAGTCATATAAGGCTAAATGGAAACGTTTTTCCACCTTTGCTGAGTCGCGTTCGTTCTCTCCATTCCTCTCATCCATTCAACAGATTCTTCGGTTCCTCCTGGAATTGCACCATTCCGGACTGAAGCCATCATCCATTAAAGTGTATACAGCCGCAATAGCCTACTACCGTGGCTTAGTCGACGGATCACCTCTGTTTTCTCATCCTATCCTCAAAAGATTTTTGAAGGGACTATATAATCTTAACCCATCAATTAGACCGGTTATGCCCACATGGAGCCTCTCTGTAGTTCTACAGGCCCTTATGAAGGCCCCCTTCGAACCTTTGGCGATGGTGGATCTTTGATTGGTCTCTTGGAAGGTGGCGTTTCTTGTAGCTGTCACTTCAGCCCGGAGGGCCAGTGAACTTTGCGCGCTTCGCATAGACCCTCCCTATTTAAACTTTCACAGGGAGAAGGTCGTTTTACGCCTCGACCCGTCTTTTTTGCCTAAAGTGTCTACACCTTTCCATACGGGACAAGACATTGTGCTGCCTGCCTTTTTTTCGTCACCGTCGACTCCATTGGAAAGATCTTTGCATTCACTCGATGTTGGCCGTTGCTTAGCCTTCTACCGATCGTGAACGGAGTCTATTCGACGATCCAATAAACTATTCATCAAATATTCTGCTAGGGATCAGGGCGATCCAGTCACTCCGCAGAGACTTTCTAAGTGGATAGTCCACACTATAGTCTTATGCTATCAATTAGCTAAGCTCGAACTGCCTTCAGTTCCTCGAGGCCATTCTGCTGGAGCTGTTGCAACCTCATCTGCATTCGCATCTGGGGTCCCGATTGATGACGACTGCCGAGCCGCTGCTTGGGCGAACCCTTGCACCTTCGCCAGGCACTACCGTCTCGATGTTCGAGCTCGACGGGATTGCTCCTTCGGTAGAGCTGTTCTCTCCTCCGTTCTTCAATGAGGACACCTTCCCTCCTCCTTTATGGCAAGCTTGTTAATCTACCCATATGTGTGATGCACAGAGGCCACGACGAAGAAAAGCAGGTTGCTTACCTGTAACTGATGTTCTTCAAGTGGCCATCTGTGCAGTCACACAACCCACCCGCAGGCCCCGCTCGGTGTCGAGAGTGGATGCATCTTTCGGTACCGACTATGCCCTTTTTCACGGTACCGACATCAAAAAAACAAAACAAAAAAACAAAGTTTTTTCAATAAGATAGTGTACATTCGGTCGCAAAGACTGAACAAAATGGCGGACGCTCCGCTCTTTATAGGCCACAGGGGGAGGGGGAGCGGAGCTTCCCGCCAAAAACCATAAGCTGTCAATCTTCCAGCCACAGGCACTGCGCAGGCGCAGTACCCATATGTGTGACTGCACAGATGGCCACTCGAAGAACATCAGTTACAGGTAAGCAACCTGCTTTTACCCATGATGCTTATTTTTATAAAGCGCGCAGCCAGAAATGTGAATACATCTAATTGGTATGATTCAGCTGCTTCATATCTGATTATTGGCAAAGTTTCCACTTGGGCTGCCCCATGAATTCTTCCAAGAGTGAGGAATCGTTCCAGCCACATGAATTTCTCATGCCCTTTCACTATCTGAGCCTCAGCTATTGGACAGTATAAAAATGGAATACATAAATCTACACTTGGGAAACTACCTGGGAGGGGCCAGCAGTGTGATTGCTTCCGCACCTGAGTAAGAAACATGCAGTTTTATGGGCAGAGTTGATAGACTGCCTTGCGGATGGGATGACAACACGCAATGCATCCTCTCGGGAGTGCACGGAAGTGCACAACCCGAAAAATTCCATCTCAAGTTTATTTAGAATGCAAACTGCCCTTTGCACCCCCAACGTGGATTGCAAAATCATAATACTGAAAGTAAAAGAGATGCCTGAGCTATTTTAAAATGTAGGGCAGACACCAAACCTTCAATCTCTAATTAAAAGTAAAATGGAATAACTGTTTTAACAGCCGAATCATCAAAAATGGCACCAATTTAACTTCCCTTGAAATTCCCTTGAATTCTACAGCAGATGCTGTCACAGAAAACAGCCATCTCATATTCTTTTGAACCTCTGCACTGGTGGGTCGTATCTCAGAACATAAATGTGCTCTTTGGAAGATGGTTTAAAGACCTGGGTCCTGAAGTGTTCAGGGCTTGATGAGTAAGTAGCAGCACCTTGGATTGGGTCAGAACCGATCAAAAGCCAATGGCATTGCTATAAGTAATGCAATCTACTAAAACCACAATTTTGATCCCCAGGCATTCCCCTGTTGGAAACGGTGGTCCGTGTTAACCATACCTGATGGATCCAAGGCCTTCTGATGCTTCTACTTAGAACTCCTGCATCTGTACTAGGAAATAGCTGTTAAAACAGTGTTACTAAACACTCTAACCACTACTTCATATTGCCTCTAGTAAACATGTATACTACATGTACAGGAAGGTGCTGCCCAACCTCGCAACTAAAAGTGGCCCCAAAGAAATAGGTTTTAACAGGAAAGTTAGATGCCTGTACAGGAAGTTCCCTAAATAAGAGAAAGGGTCACGTTCTTTCAGGGGTGCAAAGAAAGAAAGAAAAGCGTGCGCCAGAGAATATTCTCCTTGTATTATTTGAGCCCTTTCTTCACACGGAACACAAGGTATATCCTAGAATAACCCCCATCACCACGGGGACCAGCCAGCAGCGCCAACCCCCGCGCACAACGCCTCCTTCCCCCTGCCGCTGATTTCCCGGCCTGCAGAGCGCTGCACCTGCTGAATGGCTGCCTGGCGCAGTCCGGGACGAGGAGCCTCCCCGCGCCGGCCTCGGGCTTGCGCTGCAGCGCTCGCCTTGCGCGGGAGGGAGCCGGGCGCTGGGGAGGCCGGGGCGGCAGCGGCGAGGAAGGAGTTAAAGGAGCCGCATCCTGCGCCGGCTTCCTCCTCCGCGCTGCGAGGCGTGGCGCGGCGCGGCGCTGCCCGGAGGAATTGACCAAATTTGTCCGCTTCCCTCCCGAGGCGCCGATTTCCCGTAAAGCAGGCGAGGCGCGTGGCTGGGGAAGGGGCTTCCCGCGGCGAAGCGCCGCTGCTTTCCGCCCCGGGCACTGCGCGGCGGGCCCGCGATCCAGCGCCGCGATGCCCTTCCGCAAAGGTAAGGACTCCGCGCTGGCCCTCCCGCAAAGCGCCGCGCCTTTCCGGCCCGGCCCGGCCCGCGAGGCACGCAGCGCAGAGGAGGCGCCCCGTGGCGCGGGTTCGGCGCAGGGGGGGGGGGCGGCTTGGGCCGCGCTGGCGCCTCCTGCTGGCTGCCCCCGCCAGGGGGAAGCATCCCCGCCGGTGGAGGGCGAGCCCGGCCGCTTTCTGGACGGACAGGCGGGGCTTTAACTTTCGGGAGGGGTTTCCGGTAGAAACCTGCTTTGTTCCGCGGTTCGCAAGCTAAACAGACACGATGCAAGAGGAAGAAGGGATGGGACGGGAAGAGGAAAGAGTCAGTGGTCGTTCAGCAGGGCCGCGGGCCCGGGGTTGTTTCCCCCTGAACTCTCTTGTTTAGTCGGCTGGTTTTCTAAGTGTTGCGTGCTGTGAACTGCTCACTGAGGGTTGTTGCCTCTTTGTGGTCGTTCCTTGCAGTGGTAATCCCTTGTGGGCCCTAGACATTCGACTTATGACGCTCCCCCCCCCCCCGGAACCAGTTTAATGTGCTAGCTAAATTCTGCACCATGAGCATGGAAATCCCCATTTTGAACGTTGGGGTGTCTCGAACTGATGAGGCGGTCTTGAAGCAAAGTTTACTCTCTCGCACTTTTATATAGGGGTGAGGATACTGACCTACCTCACAGCGTTGTTGTAATGATAAAGGGGAGGCTCGTTTCTGTTGCTCTGTTTCAGTGTGGTGAGCCAGGACGGCGCGTGCGTTCTTGAAGGAGTGCATAAGTGCACATGTCAAGTAGCAGTCCGTTTCATCTTGTCCGTACCTTTTCCCAGTTATGGAACTGCACATGTTTCATCCTGCTGCGCGGCTTTGAAAGTGCAGTCAAGGGAACCTAAAAGGCAGCCCTTCTCTTTGAAGGATTACTTGTATGTCACTCCTGCTTGTTCTGTCCCTCCTTGTTTGTTTTGTTGGCCTGGCAATAGAGGAGCAGGTGGTGAGAGAGCAAGGACAGAAGGCAGGGTGGGAAATGTGCACACCTGGAAGGAGAGATGCTTGTGGTCCCCTGCTGAGAGAGCCCCAGGCATCCCTGCACTAGCTGTCTTCAGACCCATTTCAAACGTTAGCTATTGCTGATTCCTAGCCCAGCTTCCCTGTTAGTTGTGTGAAGGGCCTCCTGGTCTCTTAAGAGAAGATAGTCTCTCCTGCCTGCACAAAACCAGTTTCCAGAAATGTGGATTATCTCTTGTTGCTTTGGTTTCATTGTAGTGTAAATTATTTTGAATTTGCAAAGTCCTTGTATGACTTAATTATTATTTTTAAAGGAAAAGGCTATGGGGTGGTATAGAAATGAAAATAATAATAACATTTATACACTGGTCAGAAATCTTGCTGAACATAGAGTGGTATATACATGTTGCTAATAAATAGACTTTTCCCCATCAAAGTTGTTGTGCCAGTCTATGGCAATTCACACTGGGAGTTGTAGGTCTTTTTCCTGTTTAATCTTGCATGGAAGACACATTAGTAATATAATTCTATATATGTCTGCTCTGAACTAAGTCCCGTTGGATTCAGTCAGGGGTATTCCCAGGCCATATCATTGCAGAAAACGAACATAGCATTCACAATGAATGGGATACTTAATTCTAGTGCACAGATTCAGCAAATGCCACTTCTGGCTTGCGGATACCTGTAAAGATGCTATAATAGATATGGTGCGGGCAAAAACGACTGAGGGGAAGTAAAGGAAACCCCCAGAGCAAATGAGGTGGGAAGTGTGGAATTCCTTCCTTGCTGGAGGCTAAGCAGTAAAAGATACCAGGAGTATAAAAGGTTAACTGGTCCATCGAGTTTAGCTTCCTCCTCCTCTCTTTCCAAAAGGAAGATAACTCCCTCACACAAACATTGCTGGCAGTATCTCACATTTCCTCAATTTTCAGAAAGGCAGAATGATTTCCTTTCCAAGACAGCCTATTTAAAATGCTGTGAAATTGTCGTGAAAGGATAAGTGTGGGGTGCTTCCAGATGACAGCGCTTCGAGTTACCCAGTCAAAGATCTTGTACAGCTGTGCCACCTTTTCCCCCTTAAAGATTTAAAGTGTTATTTTAGGAAAAGCAGCTGAAAGAAGCAGAGGGAAAACTTCATCCAGGTGGATGAAGCCATCAAAAGGGCATGCTCTGGCCATGTTCAGCCTTGAGAAGAGGAGGCTGAGTGGGGACATGACATCCCTCCAAAGGCTGCCACAAAGAGGAAGGCCAAGATCTCTCCTTGCTGATCCCAGAGTGCAGGACACGGAATAATCCATTCAAACTCTGACAACCCAGATTCAGGCTGGACATCAGGAAGAGCTGCCAGAGCAATACGGCAGTGGGACCAGCTGCCTGGAGAGGTGGGGGCTCTCCCACACTGGAGTCGAGACTCAAAAAGAAACTGGGCAGCCCTCTGAGTGGGGTGAAGGGCCGTCAGTCCCCCGCAAGGACTGCACACTCCAGCAATGGAGCTGCACGTGGGAGCAGTCAAACAACGAGGTCCAGCAAAGGCGTCCTCGCCAGGGCGGCTTCAAGGGAGGCATGGCCAGGCCACTGCAGGGCCCGCTTAGAGGTGGCCCCTAGGCCTGCTCCTCTTCCCCACTGCCGCCTGCTTGTTCGCTTGCCTCTTGCACTGGCGGTCCCAAGAAGGAGGATCACGTGGTGCCCAGCCCTGCTCGCTCCCAGGCTCCCTGCCTGACCGGGATGGGATCTGTGCTGAGAAAGAGGGTGAGGAGAAATCCAGCCGGGGGAACAGGGATGAGAGGGCAAGAACTTGCAGACGATGCGGAACTGAATGGGGCAGCCAGTGCCCTGGAAGACAGGGCCAAGCTGCAAGGCAGGAGTGCTAGGCTGGAAGCACCGGAGTGACATCCAGTGGGGCCAAAGGCCAAGCTCTTTGCCTGGGAAAAGAAAGCAAAAGCATCACTGCAGTACTGGGAACACTTTGCTCAACAACCCTGCAAGTGCAAAGGACTTTGAAATTGTCGTAGATTGCAAGCTGCCTATGGGTCAGCAATGTGGTGTGACTGCAAAAAATGCAAAGGCTGCATTAATAGAAGGATCTCTTCCAAATTCCTGCCAAGTACCAGTTCCCCTTTACTCTGCACTGCCGCATCTGGAGTCCTGTGTCCAGTTCTGGGCACCACGGCTGGGGAAGGATGTGGGTTCAGAGGAAGGAAGGGTTCGGAGGAGGACAAGCACGATCTGGGGACAGGAAGCAGAGCCCGTGAGGAGAGAGTGAAAGAACTGGGCATGCTCAGCCTTGAGAAGAGAAGACTGAGGCAGTTCATGAGAGCTCTGCACAAGTTCATGAAAGGCCGTTACCAAGAGGTCAGCCCGCTCTCTTCTCCATCATCCCAGAATGCAGAACACAGAATACTGGACTCAAGTTCCAGCAAGCCCGATTCCTGCTAGTTCGCAGGATAAATTTGCTGACTGTTAGGGCGTCATGACATTGGGACCCATGACCAAGGGAGGTGGTGGGTTCTTCCACACTAGAGGCATTCAAGATGCAACTGGAGAGGCATCCGAGTGGGATGGTTTAACTGGGCGTCCTACACTGAGCAGGGCGTTGGGCCTGACGACCCGTTGGCCCCTTCCAGCTCTACTATTCTATGATTCAGTGATGGAAGACTCATCAGGGGAGGGAGCCCTGGGGGGTCTTGCCCAAGGGTCTTTCAAAACCCCATGCTGGTCCTTCTAAACAGAACCCTGGAGCTATTGGCAGTGCAAAGTGCAATGTAGGTTTGTAGGAATGGCCCTGAGGAAACTTTGCACTGCCCGGGGGACTGTGACCCTGTATTGGCCAAAGTATCTTGAGTTCTTGCACAATCTGGATTGGGGAAAACATGTATTTCCACTGGGGAAAGTACAGTGCATTTTGTTTTGCTGGAATCAGACAAGCTCTGATTGATTCATGGGTTGCACACGAGTTGGAAATGTGTGAACCAAGCTGGGAAAGTTTGAAATGTTTTTCGTTGGTGTTGACAGAATCTTGGTTTTCAATTTGCAAGGAGTGAACACTCAGACTCACAGGGAAGGTCTAATCATCCTGAGCTTCTGCAGCTTTATTGAAATGGTGCCCCAGTCACTAATAACATTGTGCTCCTGAGTACACTGGTATTTCCCCACTGATGCTGTTAGCCTACAGCACCTTCTCAATCCAGCTAAGAATTCCATCTTCTTAAAGTAACAGCAATGCTAAAGTGTAGCCTGGCTTGGAATTCTGCTACTTTCTGAGAAAGCGGTGCAGGTTTGATTTTATAACACAAAGGCACTTATAAGCAACCTTTTTCTACCAGGATTTATTCTGGATTTCCCAACAGTGTCACTTTGGGGAAAAGTTCTTACCTAAGTAAAAAATAAGTACTGAGAGACGACGCCTGATGCTTGTGGAAGGTGGTATAGGCATGCCCTGATCACAGTATAGTATAGCATTATAACAGCCGAAGGACCATAATAGTATTTAAGCAACATGGAGAGACACATAATTCAGCTTGTTCTTTATTACAACCTGGAAATGAAATGGATTTCGGCGGCAGCTTTAGTGCTTGAGGTGCACAAGATGCTCGGCCCGGGGAAGAGGCAACTTGTTTCACTGTGGCACAAAACTGAGGAAGCCAAAATGGGCTGGCATGTGTGGGGTGCATGGGTGGTCACCCCCTTTTCCGTGACATGCTGAATGAAGCAGGCGCTGGTGCAGCCCATGGCCTCCAGAAGCCACGTGCCAGTAGGTAGTTTCCAGGGAAAGCTGTGCAGAAGGACTCATCAGGGTTGGCTTGCAACAGAAATCCCCACCGTACATCCAAAGGACCGTCCACTCCGTTATCACAGAATGGAGGGGATGTGACTCGGCCGTGACTCTGTCTAGAGGAGGCTGTCCGTGCAAACTCCAGCGCTGGGAAAGGTGGGCATCCATCAGAGAAGCCTCCAGGATGCTAGTGGTGACGTTGACCGGGCCAGAGGGATTCTCACCTAAAAGGGGAAGGAATCCTTGTGCACAGCTCCGCATTTTGTCAAGCCGATGAAAGATGGAGAGGGGACTCCTATGGACCCTATACATGTTACTGTTTGTTTGTTTGAGGTTTTTGCATACTGTCCGACTATCACTGTCTCAGGACGGTCTTACAGTAAAAACAGGATAAAAATAGGCAGGGGTGCCTTTGCCCAACTCTGCAACGTTTCCCCATTTGCTGCCCTCAGCATGCATTGGACCACAGCTCCCATCATCCCCAGCTAGCATGGCCGTTGCTAGCCCAACACATCTGGGAGGCTCCAGGCTGAGCAAGGCTGATAAGGGGACTGTGACCGGCCGGCAACACTGAGTGTGCTTGTGGCCTTCTTAGCATATGTGTGGAGATGAGAGCCTGTTATCATGGCCTCTGGATTATTCTTTAATATTCCTTTCTTTTACACGCCACTCTTTTTCTCCTTTTGCAAGATACCCCAGGCAGTTTGCAAAGTTTTGCTTCACAACAACAGCCCAATAAAGTAAGTTAGGCTGAGCGAGTAACTGACCCAAAGTCACTCAGTTCGCTTCATGGCTGCCTGGAGACCACAGATCGCCCAGATTGCCAAGTCACGATGCAATGCTGTAACCATTAGGCAATACTGGTATTCAGATGGCTGTGATAACTAACACAGCCATATGCATGCCTACTCAGGAGGAGGACTACCTCAGTCGGACTTCCAGGTAAGGTGTATGATTGTCCCCTAAAGTAGGGCTTGGGAAAAGGTGCTTTGGACTTCAGATCCCAGAATTCTCTGCCCACACGGTCGATGATTAGGAATACTGGGAGTTAATGTCCAAAAGGTATAGAGATCTTGCTGCCTACCCTGCAGCCTAAAGCTAAAATCATATTCCTAATTTCCTGGGAATAAACTCCACTGAATGCACAGTGGCTTATTTTTATATAGGTCTGCAGAAGGCTGGCCATGTGAGATCGGATGTCATGTAAATATGCAGCAATTTATGTTTGTGGTTCATCTCCTCCCACCCCCAAAATACCCTTTTGGGTTATTCATGCCACCAGACCTCATGGGTTGGTCCCGTTTGATCATACAAGCACATGAGTTCTGTTTTCCCATTACCGGTTGCTGGATAATATACTCAGTCCAGGCAGGACCAGAGGTGGGGACTGAGAGGGCTACTTCTTCCCACTCAGAGGTGAAAGCTTCCCGGGATAGATCACATCCACCGAGCCAGCTTCCTTCCCTCCACCACCCTGGGTGCGCCTGCCGGCAAGCGGTGCTGGAGACACATGCTGCCCGGCTCTCCCGTTTCTGGAAAGGATCCAGGAGCTTTCCTGAGATGGCACGCCGTTCGGGCGTGCACTGAGGTTTGCTCTGCATGCCCCGTGCGTGTGCGCAAATCTCTCTCCCACACACAGCGTGGCATTTGCAGCCGGAACACGATGTGACCTGCTGCTTGCTGTCGTGTTCTGTTCAGTGTTTTCTTCCCTCTGCTGCACTCTCCTGGCTGCACACCTGGTGCTTTCTCGGGCGGGCGTGCGTGCGTGCGCGCACCCCACTGGACCCTTCCTTTCCTCCGCCTGCAAAGTGCATCAGCTGAGTCGGGGAAACCAGTTGAAGAACTGGATGTGACTGCAAGGATGTTTGGAACTGGCCACAGAAGGTGCAACTTCTGGCAGGGGGAGGGAAACCTATTGTGGAAGTAGCTGAGTGTCAGTTCACACATACAGGTTGTGGTGTGGGTGACTGTGGTGTAAAACTGCACTGCCGAGAGCCCCAACACAAGACCACGTTCTTGGCTTCTTCCAGAAAAGAGAGACCCTCCTCTAACCAGTGTGGCCTAGTGGTTAGAGTGCTGGGCCGGGGAGATCCGGGTTCCTGTCTCCACTTAGCCATGAAGCCCCCTGGCTGGCTTTGGGCCAATCACTGACGCTCAGCCTAATCCATCTTGCAGGGTTGGTGTAAGAACAAAATGCAGAGGAGGAATCCTTTGCAAGTCACTTCGGGTTCCTTGCAACGGGGACAAGAGATGAGCAACAACCATCATAGTTATGCCTGTTATTCTACATGGCATGTCGCAATCAGTGTTTTGCAGACCTGGCTTCGCTGCTGTGGGGAAATCATGCCAAAGTCTCTGGGCCTGGACTGAGGGCCTGAAAGAGTCACTGCAATTGCATCCAAAGTGCTGAGAAATTTTGTCCTCTCAGAGCAGGTGGATTAAGCCGAGAGCAACCTTTGAGCCTCACGGCTGAGCAGAAACGGATCCTGCTCTGAGGGTGGGCCAGGACTCGGTGGTGGAGTGCCTGGACAACAGACTCCCAGATTTAGTCCTTCGTACCTCCGCTCTGAAAAGTAAAATGGAGCATGGAGATGGGAGGAGAAATTTCCACCTGAGATAGCAATGGATCAACTTGGTCGGATCTGGGGTCCCACCTCCAGAAGTTGTGAAGTGTAGCTTAGATCATCCTTGACGCTTTGCCTTGCCGGCTGGGGCTGAGTGGTATTGTAGTCCGATGACATTTGGAGGGACCCGCCTGAGACAGATGCTATCACTGAGATGGGCTAGAAAGACAAATAAGGACCAGAGAACCAGAGTGGTGTTGGACTGGAACCGGGAGATCTGGGTTCTAGTCCTCATGTGGTTCACGGGGGACGCTGGGCCAGTCACTCACCCCCAGACAAACCTACCTAGCTGCAAAGATAAAAGACAGTGGAGCAGCCTGGGAGCCTCTTGGGCTCTTTTTTCTCTCTCTTCGATTTATATCCTGCCTTTTTCCTACAAAGGGCTCAAGGCAGCTGACATCATTCTCCTCCTCCATCTTATCCCCACAACAACAACAACCCTGCGAGGTAGGTTGGGCCACGAGTCTGTGACTGGCCCAAAGTCACCCAGTTGGCTCCATGGCTGAACGGGGACTAGAACCTGGATCGCCTGAGTCCCAGTCCCACGCTCTTAACCACCACACCACACTGGCTCTCTCTACACCACACTGGTTCTTTGCAAGAGGAAAAAAGGCGGGATACAATTGCAGTGTTGTAGTGATGCCACTTTCACTGCTCCTGATCAGGATTGCCCCAGCCGAACCAAAGTCAGTGCAAAGGAGAGCAGCATGATTCGGAAAAGATTTATTGACTGTCAAGGAGAAATGCAGAAGAGCAGAGGAATTTCTAAGGGCTCCTGCAGACACCAGGGGATAGACACGGGGAGCCATGCTTCCTTTCCCAAGGATGCGGGGCATTGGAAACATAGAAACAGAGCGAGTCAGAAGGGGTGTCCCGGGTCATCTAGTCTGACCCCCGGCTCCAGCTCATGTCATGCCTACCACGTGCAGTGCTTCTTCAAAACAACCTTTAACTTGGATTGTGTGGGCCCTTGACGCCATAAAAAGCATGCTGCCAACCCTGGTGTGGACTGTCGTGTGCAGTGCTCACACACACGGTTCTGCCAGTCCATGTGTGGAGGAGCAAAATGCACGCGTGTGATTCTTGCATGCGGCAGTTTGCCATGCGCGGCTGGGCGAGTCCCCGCCGCCCACGAGCCCTGCATGCTGGCCGCCAGGAGTGGGATGGAAAGGTGCGGGCTTGGCACCTGCCTGTGAGGGTAGGCAGGGGTGTGTGTGTTTGTGTGTCAGGAGGGCCACAGTCCTCGTTTAGAGAGGACAGGTCTTCCACTGGTCTGGAGCCTCTCCCCATGGACCAAAAAAAAAAAAAAAGCACCGTCCGTCGGCTCCAGTGTGTCCCGGGCCAGGCATTTTGTTTACGGAATGCCAAATACCTCCAGACAGGACGGGTGTACATTGCACTGTGCGTGCGTCTTCCCTGTGCGGTGTGTGGGGAGCGAGAGGCTGGCACCTCCGCCCAGGGAGCTTCTCCACTCTGTTTTCCGCAGATTAGAACTGCTTCTCCGGGATCTCTGCTCGCAGGTGGCATGTGAAGTTCCTTGGCAGCCGTGCCGCTGTGCACGCCCGCTCCACGTGTCCGGGATGAGGAAATCTCCTCTTCCTCCGCCTGCACTGCCTGACCCTTTTCGCTAAGTGTGCTTGAGAGGCTCCTGCGCCATGTGAAAGAAGCGTGCAGGCTCTTCGCTGCAGGCAGCCCCGTTCACATGCTTCCTCCGTGGAGGAGCGGTTTCCAAGAAGCCTCGGGAACAAGCCAGCCTGATAAACAAGCAGCCCCGGCACTCCGTGTTTCTGTGCTGCTTGAGAACGAAAACATATTTTTCGAGCGTCTCAGTTTTAGCAGCTGGTTTCCCTCCACCCCTGTTGAGCCCAAGTTTTATACGGCTGCCTAATCGCCAGAGGAAGAGAACCAAGTGGCTGTTATGCATGTGGGAAGGGATTCAAGGGCTTGCCAAATACAGTTCCTAAATGTGCTCGTGATTGTTTCCTAGAAGAGGAAGTGCACGGCTCGCAGCTTGGTTTGCTGTTTTTGCTGGCCTTGCAACATGCCTGCTGCTTCATGGGTGCACCTCTGACAATTGAGTGGCCCGAAGGTCTCATTTCAAACCCTTGTATGCACAGCATGTCCTCAGTGGGGGAGAAGGAAGTCCAAGCATGTACCATTGCACATGGGAATCAAGACTTGGTGCCGCTTTTTTCTCTTCCCCAGCACAAACACACCCCATCCTCCTCAACACACTTCGATAACACGTCTGTCCGATGGACTGGCCCCTTCTCCTTCCTCCCATGCTTGAGGTATGCGGTCTGCTCCTTGTAATTCGTTTTCCTATTTATTTATTTTATTTTTCGATTTATACCCTGCCTTTTTCCTACAAAGGGCTCAAGGCAGCTTACATGATCTCTCCTCCTCCATCTTATCCCCACAACAACCCTGTGAGGTAGGTTGGGCTGAGAGTCTGTGACTGGCCCAAAGTCACCCAGTTGGCTCCATGGCCGAGCGGGGACTTGAACCCAGGTCACCTGAGTCCCAGTCCCATGCTCTTAACCACTACGCCACACTGGCTCTATTTTATTTTATGCAGAAGCCATCTATAGACATGGAAAAATTGTCTTGGGGAAGAGCAGGGGGAGGGTCACTTCAGTCGTTAGCCAATCAGTGTGGGGCGCAGGCAGCTGCACCCAATCAGTGCAGTGCACAGCCAGACTCTGCTGTCCGGATACAGAATCCCTTTTCCCTGAGCCAAGAGAGAGGAGAGGGGATAAAAGCATGTCTGAGGTGGTCCTGGCGAGCAAGACGTGCAACATGGTTTCCTGATCAGATCCAGAATACCGTCACGAGTCAAGGCTGTTCTTACAATGTCAGGCTTTCAGCAGCCGTAGTAAAGGAGAACTTTTGCTCATCTTGCCCTGCCAAGAGTGTCCCGAGTCATTCTGGGGTGGAGGAGAGGGAAGATTGGCTACAGTAATGGACGTTTGCAGCAAACAGAAGTGGTTTGCTGCAACCACAGTAGCAGGTGGCAAATAAAAGAAAGTATAAATAAAATAAATAACACAGCCAAGAGGCCTTCGGCACCCAAGTGAAAGCTACAGTTGGGCATCAGTAATATTGATCAGTCCTTGGCTAAGGACTAAGTCCTTAGTTTCGCTGGTGTGTACATTCAAAGTTAAACATAAATTAGTTTGTTGATAAAACAAATTGGACTGTGTATTGCTCTGTGCTATCAGAATTGTGTACAAGGTGAATTGCAGTTCTATATTCCAGAATCCACTGGTGGAATATAGGATTCCCCCCCCCCCCCCGGGGATTTTAAAGGGGGGGGGGGGATCCAGCCCCATAGGACTCAAGTGGTGAATAGGAGAAAGGTCCTTTGAGTTGTGGCACCCCGTTTATGGAGTCAACTTTTTTTCCTTTTCCATGCCAGGTGAAAACCTAATTTGATTTTCATACTTAACTTTTCATTTTCTTATTTTGTCGTTTACCACCACTGCTGTACCCATGTGCCCACCTCAGTGATGGTCACTGTGGGCATGTTGCCTTTATTGTGATAGTTGAACTGGTTTTGCTATTTTATTGTTTTATGGCATTTCTGGTTTTATTTATAAGTTTTTCTGACTTTTGTTAACTGCCCAGAGGGCCTTTTGGCTGTTGGGTGGTATAAAAATATAATAGATCAGATAGATAGAAAGAGTGCTGATTTAGGTCTGTAATGTCAGATTTAGAAATAATTACTAGAATGTATTAAAGCAAACAGAAGGCAAAACCCAGCCAGTTAATTTCTCCTCTAAGTCATCTCAGATGGATTAAATTCTTCAGTGCCTGCATCTTGTCCCAGATCACCCCAAATCTGTGGAAGAAAACATGCATTTTTGTAAACTTAATGGCCAGACAGGGGAATTGGGGTGGGTGGGTATCACAGCTGGTGGAAATAGAAGAATTAAGCTTCTCCTCTTCAGATACAGTCCTTCTTAAAAATCGCTTCAGGGGATACCGGGGAATTAACTGAATAGATCAAGGGGCCTGAGAAATAAATTTGAGCCTGAGTCCTTTAGCTTTAGACTTAAGGTGGGACTCTTGATCTGTTCAGGAATTACAAGTCTTGCTTATCACTAGAATTACAAGTCTTGCTTATCACCACCTTAGAAATGCGAAGTGCTCCTCAGACATGCTCACCTGTGCCTCTCCTGAATGGTTCTCTTCTCCATTGTGTTGTCTTAATCCCATTTAGCCCTTTGTTTTATTCTTATGTACCTCTAGCAACCTGCCTAGGTGAGCTGCCCCACCTGATCCCCCAGGCCTCCTCCAAACTGGGTATGTAACTGGTCCCTGATAAAAGCATCTTGTGCACACTCTATCTTGGTCATCCCTTTGGGGAAAATACACTGTTTCCTGTATTTCTGAATAGGCTGTAAATGCTCTTTTGACTGTACACCCCCAGATACCTGCTCCTTCTGGTTACCTTCCACAGACCTGCCTGGAACCTCAGGTCACCTTTGGAGGGCCTGCTCCCGGCGGTCCCTGCAAGGAGAGCGAGGTGGCTGTCTAGAAAGGAGAAGGCCTTCTCAGCACTTGTATGGAGCAGTGGCTTGCTTGGAACATATCCTGCTATCTTCCCACCAGCAAATGAAAACCCCTCTTTGCTCCTAGATAGAAAACATAGAAAACAGAGCGAGTCAGAAGGGGCTTCCCGGGCCATCTAGTCTGACCTCCGGCACCAGCCGGCTCTGCTCACGACATGCCCACCATGTGGACGTCCAGCCTATCCTTGAACACCCGCACCGATGGGGCCTCAACCACCTCCCGTGGAAGCCCATTCCACACCCTCGGGGTCCTGACTGTCAGGAAGTGCTTCCTGGCATCCAAACTGGGCCTTGGTTCCCTGAGCTTTGCTCCATTGGAGCGCGTTTTGCCTTCCTCTGCAGGGGAGAACAGGTCTCTACCCATCTCCATGTGACATCCCCTCACATACCTGTATGTCGCCAACATATCCCCTCTGAGTCTCCTCTTCTCCAGGCTGAAGAGACCCAGTTCCCTCAGTCTCACCTCATACGGCATCCCCTGCAAACCGGCCACCAACCTTGTGGCCCTACGCTGCACTGACTCCAACCTGGCTATATCCTTTCTGTAATGAGGGGCCCAGAACTGAGCACAATACTCCAGTTGCGGGCACACTAGAGTTGTGTAGAGTGGTAGTAATACCTCTCTTGATCTAGAAGCCACACTTCTGGCTATGCAACCTAGGGTGGTGTTCGACCTCTTGACCACTGCATCACACGGCTGGCTCAGGTTTAGCCTGCAGTCAACCAGCACCCTGAGGTCCCTTTCACAAGTGCTGCTCTCCAGCCACTTATCACCTAACCTGTACTTATGACAGCTATTCCTATGACCCAAGTGCAAGACCTTGCACTTATCCACATTGAACGCCATCCTGTTGTCTCCTGCCCACTTCCATAGTCTGTCCAGATCCTTTTGGATCTGGAGTACCTGCTCCTCAGTTGTGGTCACTGCTCCAGTTTTAGTGTAGTCTGCGAATTTGATCAACAGACTGTTCACCCCTTCTTCCATGTCGTTAATGAAAAGATTAAACAGGACTGGCCCCAGGACAGAGCCCTGGGGGACCCCACTTGTCACTGGCCGCCATCCCGATGATTCCCCGCTAATGCTTACCTTCTGCTTTCGGTCAGTCAACCATGCCCTAATCCACCGGACAGTGCTTTGGTGTATCCCAAAACTCCTCAGTTTCTCCACCAGGATATCATGGGGCACTTTGTCAAAGGCCTTGCTGAAATCCAGGTATACCACATCCACTGCACCCCCTCCATCTAGCCATCTCGAAACCTTGTCATAGAATTCCACAAGGTTTGTCTGGCAGAACCTGTTTTTGCGGAAGCCGTGTTGTGTGGCTGTCAGCCTCCCTTCCCTATCTAGCATCACTAGATCTCTCTGTATTATGAGCCTTTGCATTGTTTTTCCTACAATGGACGTAAGGCTAACCGGTCTATAATTCCCCATGTCCTTTCTACTACCCTTTATGAAAATTGGGACCACTGCCGCCACCCTCCAGTCCTCTGGAACTTCACCCGTTCTCCACGAGGTCTCAAAACTGGAGGCCAGCGGGCGTGAGAGAACCCCTGCCAATTCTCTAAGTACTCTCGGGTGTAACCCGTCAGGGCCTGGCGCCTTTGTAATGTCCAATGCCCTGAGGAGCCCCTTGACTTCAAGGGGGGTGACTCTAATCTGTGCCCCTAAGTCCCCAGCCTCATCTAATCTCCTATGCAGATATCCCCCCTCCTGCTTTGGGGAGAACACAGAGGCAAAATAGTCATTTAGCATCTGTGCCTGTTCCCTCATATCAGTCACTGGATCTCCTTCCTCCTTAGTTAGTGGTCTTACCACTTGTCTCCCCTTCCTCTTCCTATTTACATGCTGAAAGAAGCCCTTTTTATTGCTCCTGATATTATTATTATTATTATTATTATTATTATTATTATTATTATTATTATTATAACATTTCTATGCCGCCCCTTGCATATTCTTGGCAAGTCTCAGCTCGTAATCAGCCTTAGCCTTGCGAAGAATCCTTCTGCAACGGGACTCCTCCTCCCGGTATACCCTTTCGTCCATTTCCCCCAGTTTCCATTTCCTACGGAGGTTCCTCTTTCGTCTAATCCCTCTAACCACCTCCTTTCGCATCCATGGCGGCACTCTCCTCCGCCTCCCCACCTTACTGACTAGAGGTATCGTCAAGGCTTGCGCCTCCAAAACCTCCCTTTTGAGTGCTATCCACCCCTCCTCAACTCACTCACCTTCCAGTAACCTGTCCCAGGAGAATTCCCCCAGTCTGGCCTTCAGTTGGCCAAAGTTGGCCCTCTTGAAGTCCCAGATCTAGATTTTAATGATTCTTTTATTGATTCCTGTGCTGTTTCTTGTTCTCTATAATATTTAAAATATCTGTATTGTACTTTATATTTTAACTGTTCCATGGATTTAAAAAACATACTATATTTTTAATAGTTAATCATACTTTCACCTCCTTTCATCTGCAAGGTACTCAAGGCAGCTGCCATTAATTATCCTCAGTTTATATCCTCACAACAACAACCCTGCGAGGTTCATTGGGCTGAGAGTCTGTGATTGGCCCAAAGTCACCCAGTCTCCTGAGTTCCAGCCCCACACTCCCAACTACTACACCTGCTTTTTCAGGATTTGTAGTCCCCCTGAAACACTTGAGCCCTTGGGCACAATAGAAAGGTGTTGAACCCTTTTTAGGAAATGTTTTAACGCTTAGCCTGAATGCTGTGGCCCTTTTTATGTTGCTGTCATGGATGTTTCATGTTTTAATAGGTTTTATTGTGTTTTATTTTGTTTAATATGTTTTATGTACTGTAAGCCACCTAGGAAGGCCTCAGCAGTTATAGGTGGACTATAAATACATGTATAAATAATAAAAGGTGTTGAACCCTTTCCCCAGCTCAAGGTGGCATGGAGAAGAGGCACCTGCCCAGCATCTCTTTCTCCATGGAGAGAGAGGCAAAGGGGTTTGGGTTGAGAAAGGCACTGGAGTGGAAGGGGGGAGGTTTTGGTAGGATGCCTGGCAGCCTCTTTGGACCTTTCCTAGTAGGGCCGGAGCGGGGTGAGGTGCGGGGGGTTGCTGACCCCAGGGGGCTGCAAGCAGCTCCCCTGTGCGGAGCAGCTTTGAAAAGCTGGGATTGTTCAGCTTGGACGGAAGGTGAGGAAGGGCCGGCATGAGAGCCAGTGTGGTGTGGTGGTTAAGAGCGTGGGACTGGGACTCAGGCGATCTGGGTTCTAGTCCCCGCTCAGCCATGGAGCCTACTGGGGGACTTTGGGCCAGTCACAGATGCTCAGCCCAACCTACCTCGCAGGGTTGTTGTTGTGGGGATAAGATGGAGGAGGAGATGTAAGCTGCCTTGAGCCCTTTGCAGGAAAAAGGCAGGATATAACTAAATGTGGAGAAATGTGGAGATGATGGAGGGTTCAGAGCAGTGCACAGTGTGGAGAAAGTCATGAGGGAGACATTTTTCTCCTTCTGCCATAATTCTTGCACCTGGGGCCATCCCATGAAGCTGAGTGGTGGGAGGTTTAGGACAGATCCAAGGAGGTCGTTCTGCGTACAACATAGAGTTAAACCGTGACATTTGCTGCCACGGGAGCTGGTGACGGCCACTGTCAGGAAGTCTGAATTACCAGTGTGAGAATGAACACTCGGATCCAGAGGGAGGTACCTTGCCTCTTGAACCTCCGCAGTTTTATCGGTGAGAACAAAGCAGGCAAACCTTCTGCACAGCTACAGTAGAGCCACCGCAGAGGCTCACAACTAACTACAAGATTTCAGAACATATGCAAAGCGATTTGTAGGTTCTGAGTCACATGTCATAGCGACTGGGCAGATGAGGACAAAATAAGAGGAACAGGCCGAAGAATGTGAGACATCTGCTGTGGGAACTTAAAGCAATAGTATTGGTGATTACAAGGTATGACATGAACAATCAGGAAGGCAAGGGTTGTGTGGTTTTTGACATGCAAATAAGAGTGATTGCAATACTGCTGTAAAGATTAATCTGGCAGCTTTTATCAGCTTTGCTGGGTTAACAGAAGAATAGGCAAGGATTAGCTTTCTGGGAGCCCCTTCTGCAAAGGCTTTTGCAATTAAATATAGCAGCCACCTCAGACACGGAAGAGTTCCGTTTTCTTAAAGGAACAGGTCACCTGGGCTGTTGGGGTGGTTGAAAAGTTACTCAGGAGCTGTGGCATCTTTTAGGGTTGTGCATGGCTGGGTTCACACTCAGCAAGTTGCAGCAAGCCCTTGTTCTTACCTTTTCAGAATGGCCCCGGGTGTCCCATGAGAAGCACTGGGGGGAAATTCGCCGTCAGTGGCTCCCTGTAAGAATATAACAGAAGCCTGTCTGGATCAGATCAGCCATCCGTCTAGTCCAGGGCTCTGTTCACACATGGGTCAGCCAGCTTCCCAGAGGAAACCACCAGCAGGGCTGGAGTGCAACAGCATGCTCCCAGCGAGTGGTGCACGCAGGCACACAGAGCCTGCAGGACTAGTAACTTGGTTGGCCTTCTTCTCGGAATTTGCCCAGTCCTCTTTTCAAGCCCTCTGAATGGGTGGCCATCCGCACCCCTCTTGGGCAGGAAGCCCATAGCTCAAATATGCACTGTGGGATGGAGTCCGCCCTGTGATTGGTCCTGAATCGTCCACCAGCTGCGTTCAAGTGGAGACCCCCTTGAGTTCTAATATTAGGGGAGATGAAGGAAGGTGCTTTCTTCTCCACACCACACATAATTCTGTACACCTCCCTCATGTTTCCCTTTACTCACCCCTTTTCTAAGCTAAACGATCACAGCTATTGTAACCTTTCCTCCTCCAGCTCAATAATTTTTGTTGCCCTTTTCTGCATTCATGTGAATCTGCCCAGAGTCTGCTGCTTATTCATTCTATCTATTGATTTATCTATCGATTTATATCCTGCCTTTTTCCTACAAAGGGCTCAAAGCAGCTTACATCATTCTCCTCCTCCATCTTATCCCCACAACAACAACAACCCTGTGAGGTAGGTTGGGCTGAGAGTCTGTGACTGGCCCAAAGTCACCCAGTTGGCTCCATGGCTGAGCGGGACTAGAACCCAGATTGTCTGAGTCCCAGTCCCGCACTCTTAACCACCACACCACACTGGCTCTCAGTGTAGTTTTTGAGATACATATTGATCAGTTCCTTGTAGCAGGTGACTTTTTCTCACTTCCTAGCATTTCATTTTCATTAATACAAGCTCTCTAATATACGTTCATTTACAACCCCCTGCCTTTCATTATGCTTTCCCTTCCACGAGGATTAATTCATTGGAAATAAAATGTCTAGCTATTAAAAATGTATTTCAACCTCTGCGAGATAGTGTGTCTGTGTGTATGACACCCACCTGTGTGCACACACCTGTGTATAACTTTTGACCTATTCCAAAAGAACGTAAAACAGCCAGAACTTTTTCTTGGGCTTTTCCCCAGTGTGAATTTCCTGGAGCCTGTTAAGTTCAATTTTATGAGAACAACCTTGTCAGTATTAAGAGCATTCTCTCTGTCTCTCTGTCTCTCTCTCATGTTTTTAACAGGTACATACCAAGGGTCACTTAGGGTGCAGAATAAATTTACATTTGTGCATGAATTAGAGAGCACGGGGTCCAGCAGGGGTCATAAGGGGTGTGTGTGCAGGTGGGGAAAACCTCAACCTTGCAGCCAGGCAGCCCCACCTAAGTGTGCATAAAGAGACTAGCAGCTTCACTATGCTTTGTCACAGTGGGCAGTAGTGGTTTCAATACATTCTGTATGTATTTGAAATACTATGCTAGAAAGGTTCCCAAAGTGGCTTGATTGACAGTAAAACAGAGCAGTCTGTGCCTGTACTTACAAACTAAAAGGAAACGAGATGCAAGGCAAAAGGGCTAAGCGGGAAAGTGGGGGGAAAAGACATAATTCTTTCAGCAGGGATGTTGGCGGATTATCTTGCAAAAGCCCGGTCGGATTTGCTTCGCTCTTTTATGCTTCTGGCTGAGCTCTTCACCCTCCCTTATTCCTCTCCTCCTGCTCAAGACAGCCGCGTGCGTGCGTGCGTGCGTGAACCTTTCTTTGCACTGCTGCAGGGCCTGAGTCACCCTGTGGCATCACCCGCGGACTCCCTTGCAGGGATGCCTTGGCTGGTTGCCATGGAGATGCGGGCCTGTGATGCCATCGGCTGAGTCAGGCAGTTGGAGTGGTTGGGTCCTCCAGCTGGCACGAGGGGGGCGAGCGGACAATGGACCCAGGAGGGAGGCGGCGGAGGTGCGTGATGCACGGAGGCAAAGCGAGCCGACAGGAGAGGTGTGTCAGGCGGCGAAGAAGCGTCGGAGGGGAAATGCGGCTGCGTTTCGGACTCGGCTCGTTCTCGGACCTGGCAGGCCCGGGTTCTAGTCCCCGCTCGCCCACGAAGCTCTCTGAGAGGCTTCAGGCCAGTTGCGGATTCTCAGCCTAACCTACTTCACAGGTCGTTGTGGTGAGACCAAGAAGGACTGTGTAAGCTGCCTTGGGTTCCCAGATGTCCCATGGGGTGCCCTTCCTCCCACGTCCCCAGCACCTGGTATTCTGGTTTCCCCCACCAGATGCCCTCTGGCTATGTTGGACTACAGTTCCCATAATTCCCAGCCAGGATGGCAACACTGTGCCCTAGTGACCCATTTACGAGGCTCGTAGTGCCAACATGGCAGGTGGGAAAGGGGCTTCAGGCTGGACTGAAGTGAGTAGGACTTACTCCTGAGTAGACCTGCCCAGGAGTGCATTGCAATGGCTGCATTGCTGCATGAGAGAGACGCTTCCCTCTGCCCTGCAGACAATTTTGTCGCATCTTGGAAACTGCTGCAGGCGCAGGCTTCTTCCTGCACTGCTCCAGTGGTCAGTGGCACATGGGTCTGCATGGGAAGGCGCACCCCACTTTACCCCATGCTCGTGGTGCTCCTTATGAGTTGTGGAAAAGGAGGGAAGGCATCCCTGGAGAAGAGGATGCAACTTTGCAACCGATCATTTATATGCAAAGATGCACATTTAGAAAGGATTGCCGTCATTTAGAGAGCAATGCAGTACAACCTCCAGTGTGTGGAAGGATTCGACCAGGTCATGCGTGTTTGTCAAACAACTGATTTTATGCATTAGGCAGGACAGCCCTTCAAAGAAGCCAGGGTCCCACAATCACTGGGGAAAAGGAGCTGTGGGGAGCTATTTCCCCCTCTCCCAAACAAGTTGGTTGTATTCTGCACAAGTCACCTAATTACCTTTGTGGCACATGGGTTGCTGTATCATCCGAACCAGGTGGACCTGGCTTCCAAGCCACCCCAGCGCCTTGTAGGCCATAGCATGTCTCCAAACAGACATCTGGCCTTCAGAAAGCAGTTCTGTTGCCAGGATCTCTCCCCTTCCAGTAATCCAAAACATAACGTTTTGTACAGAAGGAGAAGAGCAATTCCTCCCATAGAAGAGAAGAGAACCATCACGATGCCTCTGTAGAGCAAAAGTACCCTTGATGTGAAAGGTAACATGACCTGAATTAGCAGGTCCTTTCAAACACGACCTAAATTAGCACTCCTATCAAAAGACAGTGCTAATTTATTACTTCTAAAACCGCTTTCCTTTGCATCCACCCTCTTCAACTCTGCATGGACAGTTTGTGTGGTGTTTACCATTTAAATCTTAGCACCAGTTCAACCCCAGAGGATACAGAGATTCGCACAGTCTCTATCTCTCTATTTTAAAAATAATCAAATTATTCCTCCCACTGACTTTTAACAATTTAGCAAGAGTAAGATGCGCTCTTCTTTTATCCCTTGGTCTTAAAGGCCTTTGTTAAATGGACTTTGTTAGTTGCTTTAAAAATATCTCTGTATTCAGTGTCTATGTTGACCTCCTCAAATAATTCCAGCTTACTATGGAGACGAAACTTCCCTTGGCAGATATCGGGGATTAGAAAGCTATATAGCTAATCCTTCCTCTGCGATCTAACGAAGGCAATAAAACTGCAGCTTAAGAGGGACCATTTCACTTACCGGGACCTGCAAAGCCATGAAATTACTTTGTCTACACTGGGCAGCTTTCATTTCCCCGCAACGAGACAAGGCTTTTGTAGGGCAAATGCCACAACTTCACTCTCTGGATGTTACAGGGCATCCGGACTAGTCTTTCATTTCCAGCTTCCCTGTATTTTCCCATCGGTTCTTCCACCTCTTTTCTAATCAGAAAAATATCTGTTTGAGAGTAAAAGATGGGATGGCCTCGCCATGCTGTGTCAGTGCCAGGAGCCCTCTGGGTCAGGCGTTTTACAAGTGACCTCTGTAAAAAGCGAGCGAGCAAAGCAAGGACTGGGCCGCCTGTGAAGCTGGGCGAGACGCCCCCCCCATCCAGGGATGCTGGGCAGGTTTGCAGCTGCATCCCCGGGCGGGGAGCTGGAAAAGTCTGTGAGCTGCCGCCCCTCCCACCATGGAGGGCTGGCAGGACTCTCTAGAGCAGGGTCCTCAAACTTTTTCACCAGGGGGCCAGTCGAAAGGTGCCGTGCAGGGCGCGGGCCGGAAAGGTGGCGCCGGTGGTGTGCATGGGCCGGTGAGGGGGCAGGGCAGTGCATGCGGGCGTGAGCACTGAGGCGTAGGCGGGCGTGCATGGCGAGGCATGGGCGGGCACGTGCCACAAGGCGGGCGCATGAGGCAGCAGCTTGCTTGCTTGGAGATTGTTTTCTCCGAGTGAGCAAACCTCTGCCTCGCTGCGTGTGTGGCGCATCTAAATGGGCATGATGGGCCGGATAACTGGGCATGGCGGGCCAGATCTGGCCCCTAGGCCGTAGTTTGAGGACCCATGCTGTAGAGAGTCTGCCCTCTCCCTTCTTGCATGTGGCTGGAAGAAACGGTTGTGGAGGCAGCAACGGGAAAGGTGGAGGAAGCCACTGGGGAAAGGGCTGGGGGGCGGCAGCTATGCAGAACAGGTGCACCTCTTCTCTCTTGCCTCAGGTGATAGGAAGCCTTGGGCCCTGCTTGGAAAAAAGGATGCTTGTCCCAGGCAAAAGGTCTGGTCTGGAAAAACCCTCAAGACACTGTTCCTGAAGGGGATTGTGTCCTTATTCCTGCAAGTATTATTCCTACAATTATACCCTCTTGCAAGGAAACCCCCGAGGCAGCTTACAAGGTTCTCCTCTCCTCCTCCCTCAGAACAACAGCCCTCTCAGGTTGGTCAGGCTGAGACTTCCAGGGCTGGCTGCAAGTCACCCAGGGAACATCACAGCCCAGCGGGGACTAAGACTCAGATCTCCTGAGCCCAAGCCAACATTCTTAACCACTTCACCACACTGGCTCTCCTCTAAATCCCGCTTATATTGGGACCACTGTTGCCTGCACTGGTTGGCAGCAGCTTAAGAGGGTCCAGACAATGCCGGAAATGCTGCCAACGGAACCAGGAACCTTTCACATGGGAAGCAGGTGCCTCTACCCCTGAGGTACAGCCCTTCCTCTTAGGGCTCCCAAATAAGATTTCCTGAAACGCAGCAAAACGGAGCAGTGTTTGGTTGAGACGCAGGTAGTTTATTATCCAAGTTTTGTATCTCCTGACAGCCTTCTGGTATCAGGGTTATTGTATTAGGGTTCCAAACTGGACCATGATACAAAAAAGACTCCATGACATTTTTGGTAATGCATATATCCTGCTCTGCCTTCCTTTTGCAAGGAATTTATGGCAGCTTTTACAGTCTTCCTCACTCCTGGTTTTTCCTCACAACAACAACCCTGGGAGGTAGGCCTGCTTGCGAGTGGGTTGCTGGCCCAGAGCTTCATAGCTGGGGATGGGGGGAGGGGATTGGGTCCCAGGTCTCTCTGGCCCCCAGTTCCACATTCTCAGCACCCCACCACACTGGCTCTCATGAAGGTGGGATGCTGTGACTGTATGAACACTTGTGTTTTTCTGCATTCAAGGATAGGCTGGACGTCCACATGGCGAGCATGTCGTGAGCGGAGCCGGCTGGTGCCGGAGGTCAGACTAGATGGCCCGGGAAGCCCCTTCTGACTCGCTCTGTTTCTATGTTTCTGTTTCTATTGGCTGCCTCTTGTTTCTTGGAAACTCCTTCCAGTTTGCTTTCGTTTGCACTGCCATGGCTTTTGATTCGAGGGGAGGCTGGCTGTTGCATAGACTTCCTGTGCCTTCTTCCGGGGGTTGTGCGTCTTCTGTTTTTCCTGTTCTTGTAAGGGAAGACAAAACAATGGGTAGCCGTTCTTACATCATATCCCATTTAAGCCACAGTGTTCTCTTCACAGCCCAGCTCAGCGTATTTATGTGCACAGAGCTTTAAGGGCCCAATCCTGTGCGTGGGCAGACAGAAAAGTGGGGGACCCTCATACAGCTTCCAGCAACCTTTCAGTCAGCCCCACTGACTGCAGCAGGTGGGGGGTGGGGATTGGAGGGCTTTTAGACAGAAAAAAAGCACCTTGAGAGATTTTAGGATAGCTGCCACAGAGCTGGTCCGCACATTCAGACAAACAACCAGGCACATCCGAAGTCTGCATTATTTCGGAATGCAGCTGGGGACAGGGCAGAAATCCCATGGCCGGTTTTCACTCTTTAAAGAGGAAGGAAGGAAAGAGTTTCCAGTTAATGTATCAAATGGAATTAAGTAATCTGGACATTACAAAACAGGATGCGAAGAAATTCTCTCTGTGCTGCGTGCGTTATAGCATAGAAGTTTACTTTTTGCATGCCAGCGTCAAAAGGCCTTTCCCCCACTGCATTTGAGATGGCAGGCAGCAGAGACTGGACTTAATGGGGGTGGGTGTTTTCATTTGGGGGTCTTACAAAGGATGAGCACACCCCACCATAGTCCTGTGACCCTTTTCTGCATGAGAGGATCCCCGAAACTGCTTTTGGTTACAAAAGATCACGCCCTTTGCCAGGCACGTTAGAAGAAACTTGCACTATTGATTGAGCATGGTAATAATATTTTTCTGGCTGAATCTTGGTGTGGAACGTGCAATTTCCAGATGATGCCTGATTTTTTATGTCTTTGTTGCCTCTGCAAAGACCTGACCATCCATGTGTGGGAATTTCTCACAGTGCTCTGGGTGCTGTAGTATTCCATGGAAGCTTATTAGCAACTCTTCCGTGGAAATATCAGTAGATGGACCGGTGCCACCAAACCTCAGTTTTCCCACCATTTCAGATCTTTTCCTAGGATGTATCACCAGCTGTAGGTCTTTTTTACACTCCTGCCTCAAGGCGAGTGGTCTGGAATGGGGGTGGGCATCTCATGGCCTTCCTGGTGTTTTGGCTACAACTCCCATCAGCCCCCACAGTGGGCTCTGCTTTCTAGGCTGATGAGAGTTGTGGGCTAACACTCTGGGACAGCCAGAAGCTTCCTGCTCTTGCATCTCACATGCTCCAGAATCTTTTGCAATGTACAGAAGTTGTTTGCAAGACTAGCTGATGTAGAAAGAGATTCCTAAAGATGGAACATCTGAAAACAGCCGGTAGAAGGAAGTGTGCCGGAGCTCTGATGCCAAGATAGCTCTGGGACACATAACTGGAGAGTGTTTCTAGCCGCAGGGATGTTGTCCCCTGTCCGGCCGGATCGACTTCAGCTGAACTGCCAGGCAAGAGGAAAGGACACATTCCGGGCCCCGCAAGCATGTGGTCTCTGGGAACATTCCAGCACCTTTGGGGCTCAAAGAGTCACGGGGCTGGTGTGACTCTTGAACTAGAACAAACTAGGAAACCGCCCTGCCTTCCCATCTGACAGAGCAGCTCCGGGCGATTCGGAGCCTTGGCCTGCAGCTCCCATCAGTCTGAGCCAGTGGTGAGGGATGGTGGGAGTTGTCAACCGCAATGCCTGGAAGGCCATGGGTTACCCACCCATGGGTCACGGCACAGCAGTGTGGTCGCGACGGCTTCTACTCACACCCACCTCCAAATCACATTGTGCCAGTGCTGCTCCAGCTCTCCTGGCTGCCATTTTGTTTCCAGGCCCAGTTCCATGGTTTGAACCTTTAATGGTCCCAAACCATCTGGGACTGGGATATCTGAAGAATCAGCCAACATCCGAAGAAGAGAGGACAGGGTGCAAGATGAGGCTTCTTCCAACCGTGGCGTCCAGAGAGCCTTCCCTCGGGAGGCCCACCAGTCCTCACGATTCCATTTCTTATATTTTCATGCTGCCCAGTTGCTAAAGCTCTCTTGGGTGCTTTATGGAGATTAAAACTCTAAACACACATTGTGTATTTTAAAACCCTGTGCAGATACATGCAGTCATATAAACAAGCCATGCACGGAGAAACACATGGACAACTAAAACCATTTTAAACATCCAATGACAAGGTCGATCTCGGACTTGAAAGGTTGAACATCTCATCATTCACTGCCAAATGCTGGAGAGAAGGCGGGCTTCAGCTCAAACTGGAACGATAACGTGGTTGGTGCCAGGCAAGGCACCAACACTGGGGGGACCACATTCCAAGGAGGCCTTGGAAGAGGGCCTCAGAGAATAGTAGACAGGTTTATATGGCATTCAGGTATGCCCATGCCAAGGGAAGGTCTCCACCAGGTATTGTGGCCCGGAGGTGTGTAAAGCTTTCTAGGTCAGAACCAGCAGCTTGGATCCGGTTGGGAAACATGGCCGACCTGTGCAAGTAGGCCAGAACCGGAGTTGGTGCTCCGTACTTCTCTGGCCTCCACATTTTGCATGGTTTGCAGCTTCTGAGCCATCTTTAACGGCAGCCCCGGGCAGTTCATTACACCAAGGTAATGTAGAGGTGACCGGAGCAGAATCGACTGGAGCCAGACCCTGCCCGTCCAGGCTGGAGCTGGCTGAAGCCCACTCTGTGCCACTGGAGTCACCTGAGCCGCGGTGGACAAAGATGGCACAGGGGGGGCCTCCAGGCTGCAGAGGTCAAGCACCCTTCACCTAGTCACAGGACACCCCCCCACACACACACCACCTCTGTCTTGCGCAGATGGAGCTTCAGTGTGATTCCATTCCTGCCACCGGACTGAGCGCGTCCGCAGCTTCTCCTAATGGAAGTGGGACGGTGTGACAGGTGGCAAATTTGCCAAGCAGCAAAATTGACTTTTAAGGATGATGTTAGGGCTGGAGTAGTTCCTTTATCATTTCTTTCGGCTCTGTGGGCGTTTTTGTGGTTGCATTTATTGTTTTACATCGATATTATTGGCCACCGGGTGGGATGGATGCGTGGTGATAGTTATCACTGCATTTTATTTTTGTAACACCTAAACTGCCACGTGGTATGAAAGACCTATTTTCAGAATTACTCGGTTTTTAATGTCCTTATAAAATAGCGGCCACACCGTCTAATATTGTTTGCCTACAGGAGCCTGGGGTTTGGTGGAGTGTGGCAGGGGAATCCACGGACCTCATTTGTGGGATTTGGCAGGGCAGGGCAGGGCTTCCAGAGAAATAGCTCACTTCCCAATGTGCTGTTTTCTGGCCATTTTGTGTTTTCTTGTGAAAGCAAAATGTTAGGGTGGGGAAAAGGGAACAGCCCTACGGCGTCTTTTGACTGCCAGTTCTAGCCTTGAAGTACCCATGTTCTTTGGATAAAGAGCCCCAGAATTCTGGGAACCCATCTGCCCCACCTTCCTGCAGCCCATGGACACTTCCGTGCTTTAAATAAAGGTCCAGTAGCCCCAAGGTTCCGTGTTGCATCGGATCCCCAGATGAGCTCCCTTTGGCTTCCCCTCCCGCTGCCCCTTTCCTTCTGCCTGAGGTTTTCTTCTGAAATCCAAAACCCTTCTCTCCAATCTTACAAATGGAGTTCTCCTTAAACTGAAGGGTCCTTTAGAGACACACACAGAGGGACACTTTAGATAAAACATAAATTAGCGCATGCAGATTTCTGCCCTGTTTCTCCTTCTCTTTTTGTCTTGTGGACTAGAACCTTGGATTTTTTTTCCTGGCTGGTAGAGCTCGGAGCTGTCTGTCCTGAAGTATCCATATGGTAGTTAATGAGTATCCAACACTGTGGACTAATTGGCTGCTTCTCTTCCACCAGCATCTAGAGGCAAAGGAGGGATGGGAAAGGGTGGAAGTGACTGGATGTCTTCATCCGCACTGATGGAGCAAAGGCTGTTGCTTGCAAGTGCCCATGAGAGCTTGTGTCTTAGCAACCTGATAATGCCCATTGTGGCACCACGCATGTTCGTTACTGCCTTGATGATAAGAGCGCTCTGCAGGGTCGGAGTTGCACAGAAAAAGTTGGCCCTTCTCTTTTCCTCACACTGGATGAAACATCAGGTGGGAGTTGGGGATTTCATTAAGAACCCAGGAATGGAACCCTGGGTTGTTTGTGGTTAAGTACCCATAGTTAAACCATAGTGCAGGGTTCACATGCAACAGCAGTGGAAATTCAAGAACAATTCATGATTCAGCAGCAACCCATATTCAGCGCCTCTTGATTCGTTGTGCCATGCAAACCGGATCGCCGTGTGACGAAGTCCTTCGTTTTTTTCTGTCCCGGGTCTCCCGGTGGCCAGCTTCCAGGCATGAGTCCAGGGCTGCAGTGTCTCTGCCTCTCAGGCAGTCCCTGACAGTTCACACGGCGTCAGTGTATACATGAAGCATGTAGCATTCTCTGCTTTCTGTTCTTTAACCACTTGCTGATCCATAAGAGGATCTACTCTCTTGTTCCGTGATGGCTGAATTTGCTGCAGAGCTTTGGTGCGGGACGTAGTCAAAAGTTACTCAAAAGCCTAATTTGGAAAGAATAGTGAAGCATTGCTTAACTTCACAGAAGCCATGCTGATTATTTTTCCGTAGAACAGTAGAAATAAAATATTTATTTTACTTAAAACATTTCTATCTCATTCATTTTATTTAAAACATTTCTATCCCGTCCTTTGCATAGCCTCAGGATGGCTTACAACTTGTTCTTCTGTTTGATTACAGATTGTATCTTGAACAGTTTTCCACCAATTCACTTGGAACAGATGTTAAGCTTACGATCCAGTAGCTTCCCAAATTCCGCCCCCCCCCCCAAGTCCCTTTTTAGGAACTGGTGTAAGATCCACCATTCTCCAGTCCACTGGTACAGAGGCTGATCTTAGAAACAAGACACATATTTTTGTTAGAAGAATTGTAGTCTCACATTTGCATGGTTTTAAGAACCTGCAGGTGGGTATCATCTGGACTCAGTGATTTGCGGGGCTTTAGACATCTGTAAAGTCGAAAAGCTTACCACTATTTTGCCATAGTTGCTGAGACTCCCTTTGTGAAGGTAGCGGTTCACACATGCGTATATAACAAATTCCAGCACCTTTTATGTAGCCTCCTAATCTTTCTTGGGTAGCTCTTTAACTTTGTTAGACTATGACCCAATTTCCTGCTAGCTGGTTTCCTGTTCTGGATGTATTTAAGGGTAAGGTTTTGGTTTGGTTTTTTTTACTTGTTAGTCTTCACATTGTCAGCCAAGTGCTTCTCAAAAACATTTCCCCTATCTTCTATTGTCTGCTTGGATCTTCTTAGGGCTCCTCTGCGTTCCTTTTCCTTCTCGTCTCTTATCTCTGCCACTGCTTGCTAGCCCTGCTGGTGCTGGGCTCTTGGACTTTGTAGCAACTCTCTTGACCTGCAATATACCTTCTTGCTGAACTCCTCTTATTGGGGTTTAGAGCAATCCTGCAAGTATTTTGAACGGAGGGTTTTTGCCTTCCTGACTTTCCCTTTCAACTTAACTTTGCTTTTCTCCTTCCTTCTTTCCTCCCTCCCTCCCTCCTTTATAACCAGCTTCCTCAGAGACATTTCTGATTTTCAAAACAAATGTCACAGTGCTGCCCTTCCCTGGACATTTTTCATTTACACAAAAATTAAATCCGGTAGCGCCACGGTCCCTGTTTTCAGCAGCTGCAGCAACACTGGTGTCTCACCACTTCCAAGGTTGCCTCCCCTCTGGTTGGTTTCATGGCCGTCTCTTCCAGGATACGGTTGTTCAGGCTCCTGAAAATGACACCTCTTTGTCTTTGCCAGCCCCCCAGTTAATCTACCCTTTGCAGAGGTCCTTGAACTCCTTGATTTTGCTCTCCCTCCAAGATCACCACGAGCCTCTCAGACCCCAGTCCTTGCAGCCTCAGTTCTGTGCAGGAGCCATCCCCTTTATGGTTTCTAGCCTGTTTGATCCTATGCCCTGTTGGATACCTTTTCTAGCGCAGCCTTCCCTGTCCTTCCTGCGTGGCTCATACCCAGAAATTACTGTCTCCCGCTGTCTCTCCTCCTTCTATCAGATGCCTGTGATCTCCTTGAAAAACAAGCGCCCCCCAGCTCTCCCATCTTGGCCCTGGAGGCTTCTAGAGTTTGCATCCATCTCTACCTCCACATAAAAGGGGGGAAAGGAAGCTGCTAATGAACAAGCTGCACGGTGTCAACATATAATTTGCTTGCTCCTGGCCTATATTTACACAGGTCTTTGCTAGGTGAGGGGGTAGAAAACAGGTTTGCCGTGGCAGATCTTGCCAAAGATTTGGAAGCCCGCATTGCCTCCAAGCCCAGAGTCCCAGTGGGTGGCAGGCAGGAAACAGAGGCCCGGGGAGTGAACATGGGCTACGAAAAGGGCAAGGGGACTGTGCAGGACGGTGTTTCTCATCGCGGGGGGATCGTCCGGTTGGGTTCCAGAGCCTCTGTCCGGACCAAGGTGATGCACATCTGCCCAGGAGATGGAGAATGACCGCACCCGTAGAAAGCTCAGAGGTCCTTGTCAGCGATTAGTTTTTAAAAGAAAGCAAGCCAGGGCCAAAGGGCCTGGCTTGGCTTCAGGGAGAAGTTTTGCAAGACCGGGCCAGGTCAGTGTCTTGGCAGTACAATTTCATGGTGCAGGTGCGGGGGCTCACACAGTTGCATCTACTGCACTGCCACGCACATCCCCGCATATGGAAAACTAGCATGTCGGGGAGAAGTGATCTCGCTGCCTCCTTGCCAAGCTAGTTTTCTCTGTGCATGGCTATTATTATTATTTTGTGGACAGAGAGCTTTCGAACTCTTTCCCTCCAGGTGAATACCAAGGGAAGTGCTTTCTTTACAGAACTCCTCAGTCCTTGCACGGTTGAAAGGCAGCAAAAGAGAACCAGAGAGGGTGTGGCTTGCATAAAATTCCCCGCGCCCGTTTCCATGAACAGATGCAAATGGAGACATGATTATTGCAATGTAAAAGAAATATGGTAAATCTCGTGGGTCTTTCTCAGTTCCGATGGGTTTTTAGCATAAAACAGAAAGCGAACAGGACAGCCCTTCAAACTGAGGACGCTCCTCTGTGAAAGAGGACACGTGTGGGCCCTAGTTAAGGCACTTGATAACCCAGAGGTCTCTGGTGAAACTAGGGCACAGTCGGATGCATGGTTAGTCAGGTAAGGGTCCTGCATATATAGGGTACGCTGCTTTGGTAGGCACAGTCTAGTTAAATTCAGCCCAATACAATTAATCCTCTGAAATCAAAAGTACAAGAGAGGTAAAGGGTAACTCCAGACTGGCTTAGGGAACTTTGGTGCAACTCTAACCCTATTTCACCCCTTCCTGATTTATATCATCCCTTCCTGATTTACTGTTTGAGAAAAGGGCAATTGTTTCTTTTCTCGGTACTTCTTAAGATCTGGGACAATATGTGAAAAACTGGCGGTGTTCCTCTTCCCCTCCCTTGTCCAAATGGACCTCATTCAGCCTTTGCTTGCTGGCTTTTGCCTTCCCAAACCTAAGGTGTCCCTCTCGCCGCCCCTGTGAAAGGGCATCCCGCCAGCTGGCTGGCATTCTTTTCTTTTCGCGACTCGGCGGTATTCAGGAAAGCAAGATGCTTGGCAGAGCTGCTCGCCCGTGCTGAGCGCCTCTACAAAAGGAGTCCGGCGAGGTCTTCCTCTCCTGCCACTTAATATTTCTCCCTTCTCAGGGCTGAAGGGACCACAATGCCTGTGCAGCCTGAAAGAGTGCTTTAGGCAGCCATGCCGGGTGGCTGCTGTCCAGGATACAGGCAGTTGCGTCATCGTCCCTTTTGTTAATCACTTTCCCACCGGTGTCGATTGGCTTCCCCCCTCCTTGCAGGAATATTGGTATATGTGGCCAGTGGACCCTTGCAAGGGCGACCTGTCCTCCTTGGCAGGACTTTCCCTGGAGTGGCTCTGCTCATAAACCCAGGCAAGATGGAGGCGTGGTGCGTGGGTGGCTCCTATGCTCGATAAGTTGGCATCCGGTCCACCTTGAAACACGGTTTGCAGCTTGGGGGTTCTCCTGAATTCTCTGAGGGGCAAATGCCAAGTTCTCCACCTCGGAAGAAGAAACCAAATGCACAGTTCCAAGATGAGGAACATTTGGACTCAATAATACCACAAGTATTATTTAACTTATCACTTAAGTGAGCTTAAGTGGATTCCAGGGGAAGGTGGAAGACAGGAAGGCCTGGAGGAATGTTGTCCGTGGGGTCATGATGGGTTGGACACAACTTCTTGACTAACAGCAATACCACAAGTGGGAAGGATCTTGGAATTGTTGTAGATTGGAAGCTGAATATGAGTCAGCCACGTGATGTGGCTGCAAAAAGGGCAAATGCCATTTTGGGCTGCCTTGATAGAAGGGTCACTTCCAAATCCTGAGAAGTACTACTCCCCTTTACTCAGCACCGGCCAGTCCTCATCCGGGGTACTGCATCCAGTTCTGAGCACCACCGTTGGAGAAGGATGCAGACAAGCTGGGAAGGGTTCAGAGGAGGGCAACAAGGACGATCTGGGGACTGGAAACAGAACCTGCGAGGAGAAACTGAAAGAGAAGAGAAACTGGGCAGGTTTAGCCTCAAGAAGATAAGACCGAGTGGAGATATGATAGCCCTTCACAAGTCCTTGAAAGGCTGTCACAAAGAGGAAGGCCAGGACCTCTTCTTGACCATCCCAGAGTGCAGGAGATAGAATAACAGGCTCAAGTTACAGGAAGCCACATTCCAGCTGGACACGAGGAAAAAAATTCCTGACTGTTAAAGCAGTACGACAGTGGAGCCAATGACCTAGGGAGGTGGTGTGCTCTCCCACACTGGAGGCATTCAAGACGCAACTGGGCAGCCACCTGAGAGGGATGGTTTAACTGGGAGTCCTGCACAGGGCAGGGGGTTGGACCCAACGGCCTTCTGGCCCCTTCCAGCTCACAATTCTATAATTCTGTGAATTGAGACCTAAGTTGCTTTTGTCTCCTGGAACGCCACATTGATTGACAAGATAGCATTTGCTTATGCCCAGTTGGTTGTGCAACTTTTGTGGAAGAATGAAGGAATCTGCCTCATTCCATTCTCATCACTTTATTCTGTATATTCCTGTCCTGCCAGGGGGCCCCAGAGGGCATGTATGACCCTCCTCCAACCCCCTAAAGGCAAGTAAGGCTGAGAGCCGGTTGCAGCCCCCAGTCAGGGTGAACTTCATGGCCAGGAGGGGACTAAAACCCCACCTCCTAGTTCCAGTCCAACGCTCCAGCCACTGTGCCATGCTCTGGCATATTTTTATCCATGGCTCGGTTGTACTCTATTTCTGCATTAATCTGCAATTTATTATTTTTGCAAACTCTTGTCCCCGAATACCTAACTTCCTTCTCAAAACGCATATTCAAAATTCGTATTTCAATACATTGAAACTGCTATGAACTACTGTAACACATTTGGGAACATGTGAGTTCGAGCACAGCTGTGTTCTGATGCGCACATAACTCTGAAAAGTGTACGGCAAGACATTGTTATAGGAATGTGTAAAGATCAGTTCTGTAGCTTCACTGCATTCATTCCCGGTTGGGGGTTTCTTGGCGGCATCGGGTTAGACTGGGAGGAAACCACCGAAACATTTGCAAAACTTTGTCTGAGGCACTTTAAGAAAGTGACCAGATCAAGTTCCTAAGAGAGCAAAGCGTTTTGTGAGCATCACGATAGGTGTAGCAGTGATGAGCACACTCTGGTATTAGAAACGCAGAAACAGAGCGAGTCAGAAAGGACCTCCCGGGCCATCTAGTCTGACCCCCGGCTCCAGCCGGCTCCGCTCACGACATGTCACAACATGACATATCGGGTGCACCTTTGCCAGGTACCTTGCACCAAGAGGTGCAGTGACATTATTTGAACCAACCACATTCTCTTCCTCCAAATACCTGCACAATGAATGTACTGGAGACAGAAGTGCCTTCTGCAGCGCAGCTTCCAGCAGGATTAAAGCTGATTCCCACTGCTATGGAACTATGCATTACCTGGATGGAGGTAGATATGACCCATCTGGAGGTTCTTCCGCGAATCAGAGCTCATCTGGATTTCCTGCCTGCCTCTTCCCCACCTCACCCCATAATAGGCGAGGAGAAGGAAGCACCTAGCAAGACTTTGCTGCTATCTGGAGGGATGGGAAGCACACAGACATCAAGACAGAAAGTTCAAAGTGTGGCAATGCAGAGAAAGCAAGGCGGCTGGCCTGATGCATCCACCCAGGCCCTTCTGGCATCACACAACCGTGTTGTCATTCCCAGCCCTTTTAGTGGCACCTCCGTTTCACATGTTGGCTCTCTTCCAATGCCTGTGTGGGCACGCGGGTGTGTCAATGCTAATTTTGTCAATTTGTGCGGAAGGGCAGGCTAGCAACCTGAATGGTTTATTTGTTTGCATGGCACTTTTCAGGGTGGCTAAAAGAATCTGCTTTTAAAAGCATGAGTAAATGCAGAAGACTACGCAGTCAAACAGAAAGACATACCCTGCAAAGGGAACTTTACGTGTGACATTTTCTGCCCCCCTTTCTTCAAACTGGGAATTCGAGAGCTATGTATAAGGCCTACCCCTCCCACCTTGCCCTCACAAAACCCCTGCAAGGTAAGCCAGGCTGAAAAAAGGGACTGGCCAACCTCGGTGAGCTCCGTGACTGAATGAGAATTATATTTTTTGGGTTATGTTCACCCGGAGCTACCCTGAGGCCAAAGCAGGTCATGTGTGCGATTTCTGTGCAATTCCTCTTTCGTAACGGAAGAGAAAACCAAGGGAGGGAGGGACGCGATACTTTCCCCACATAGCCACAGGAGACTCTGCTTGTGCACTGGTTTTAATGGGTTCTAGCAGGCCTCTCAGCCAGGCACCCTCCAGATGATTTGGACTGCAAGTCCCATAATTCTCAGCCAGCGATTTTTGGCACCCTTTTGGCACCCTGAATTCTTCAGTATTTCTTCACATGGCTCCACAATAGTGATGTTACTGCGATGCACATTTGGACAGAGAAAGAGAGGGGCCATTTGCTCCAGGGACAGGAAGGGGGCATTTTGCAAGTCTGGATCCAAGCCACATGCAAATCTATGCAGATTTAATTGCCCAAAAAATGAGGTGATGGATGCTGACTGGCTACAGCTCCCGTCTGGGCCCTGCTTGCTCAATAAATCCCACTTTTGGCTTCATCTATAGCTGCCATGCAGCATGATCTGAGAGCGGTGGGAAGCCTTTGAAACCTGCCCTATTTTTACGCTGGTGGGTTTTTCAGAAGTGTTTATAAAAAGGGACCCGGATGTATTCCAAAAACGCAGCCCTCTGACCCCTGACAGCACTCCCCTGTTGAGATCCGGTTGACAGCTTCACAGTCTGAATTCTCCTTTTCTAATCCTGCGGCCCTTGCCGTGGAGAAGTCGCCAAGCGTTCTGTGCCAGCCGATGGGCACAGTGAGTCCTTTGTTGCAGTTCTGTGCAGCTCAGTTTTCTTCTTTTCTCCAAGAATTGTGTTGCTGGGCAAAGAGATCCGAGGAGCTACCTAATCGTCTCCCCCCCTGCCTGCCTGTGGCAAAAGATTTGCAGCCTCTGAGAGGTGGCATTCAACCCACCCCATTAAAAGCTCGCTCCTATTTCCAGCCGGCGCCACAGAGAGCTGCATTTTGCATTACCTGGAGAGCAGGTGCCCTCGACCTTCAGAGAAAAGGACCAGATTACCTGAACGTTTGCCATTGGTTGGAGTTCGACACCCAAAACAATGACCAGCTAGTGAGCTTTCCCCCCACCCGTTCTGTCTCCAGCTGAACATCTGTGAAGAGCCTTCACCAGCCCAGGTGGATAGGACAGAGGCCTTTTTCCCTGTTGAACCCGCTTTACCAGCATATAACTGTGTGCTGGGGGTGTGTCGGAAGGGGATGCACCATTGGCGTGAACGAGTGTGCCAGTGTGCCACACTGATCAAAGTTCAAGCCTCCGGTGGCTAGTGAAAGCAGACGTCTGGCCCGATCGCAGTTCTGCAGCGTGTTTTGCCGAACCCTTGGGCAACCAGACACTTAGGAGTTGCTTGGAACACACCATTCACAGAGAACATAGGAAGGTGCCTCACACCTAGTCAGGCCGTTCAAAAAGGGGGGATGGCAGGGCTGGACCCCCTGCGAGGCGAGGCGAGGCGAGGCAGTCCCCTTGGGCAGTAGAGGCTGCGGGGGGGGGGGGGGGGCAGCGAGATGTTGGAGGAAAGATGTGGCTGGCTGGCTGGCTTCAGGACTCAGCTCCTGTTCCTGTTGGGCTTGTACTTGGAATCAGAGGAGCTGCCATCTTGGCTTGAAGGCCCTTGAGCAATGCATCTCTATGGGCTGCCTTGTTGGGGAGTCTTCCGTCTCGCCATTGCTGTTATGGACTGATCTTTCTCTTCACCCTCCTCCTCACGGCCCCCACTTGTTCGCTAGGCAGGCAGGGGGCCTGGGAGGATGTGGGATGTGGCGTCTTACCACCACCACCGACTGACTTGGCAACGCACTGGGGAAACCGTGGGAATGGCTCGGAGTGGCTTGCAAAGCCCTGAGGTGGGTCCTGCGGCTTCCCCAGAAAACAGGCCGTGGGGGCAGTTCGTAGCCCAGTATGGACGGGTGGAGTGGCCATCCCTGTGCAGATGGTATGCCTCTATTTCACAGGGCCAAAAAAATGTAGTCCTCTCTCTGAAGGGCTATTCAGTTTGGTTGAAAGCCAGAGAACCATAGGAAGGAGAGCTGGCTGTTCATAAATCCGGGCACCAAACCGAACAGGCTCAGCTGGTCAGTCTGGGGCTATGTATTGTGAGTAGGTTCAGACAACATAATAATCCATGCTCAGGGCTTGCGTATGGGTTGTGCGTGTGTTGTCGTTTAACCATGGGTTATCACGTTGTCCAGACCCAGCTGAGTCAGCCAACCATGGTGGACAACCCACAGTTCACAACCCAGCAACAAACCATGGGTTCCCTTATGGGGTTGCTTGTGGTTAACAAGCACAGCTGGGTCAGAGAACATGATGATGCACAGGTGCTCAGCCTAGCCTACCTTGCAGGGTTGTTGTAGTGAGGAGGCGAGGAGGAGGGTGTTGTAAGCAGAGGGAGAAAAAGGAAGACAGGCAGGGTATAAATGTAATTTTCCTTCCTGCACCAAGCCCATCTGTTCCTGAAGTCGTGTATCGCAAGGATCTAGGCCTATTTTGATGGGGAATATAGTTCAAGAGAAACCTTGTTCTTCCTTTCTTTTTCATGCTCTTTCTCTTAAAAGCGGGGTTCAAGTCCTGGTTATATCTTGGAATCTCGGTGGCTTGCTTGGCACAATCAGTCTTGGCTCATTTCAGTTGATAAATGGATGTGTAAATGACCTGGGGAAAGACATGATTAAAGTATTGAACTGTTTGAGTTGCATACCTTCCTGCCAAGGATCTGGGGGTGGCACGTTATATTCACAGCATCCCTGTGAGGTGGGCTGGTTGCCAAAGGCTGATGCCCCAAAGTCACTCAGTGAGTGTCACGCATTTGCGCAAAGACCTAAATCCGGACCTCTCCAGTCCCGATTCCGGATTGCCCACTTGTAAGGAAGGTTGGCGGGGGCAGGGGGGGCATGTTTGAAAGAAGTGAGGCAGCCTAATGCCCTGGGGGCTGTCCTGGGAAGATGTTCCAGGCAGCACGGGTTGCTTGGGAAGAGTGGCAAAGTTATTTTAAGCCTGCAGGAGAATGCAGTTCCGGAGCCGAGTACAAACACCCTCATTTCCCGGTAGCTGAGATGACTAATGAGTAAGTCAGTCAAGTGGAAACGGTTATATGTGGCTATCTGGCCGTCGGATTAAGAAAAATTAAGCCGTGGCCCTCTTGATTTGGCACAATTTTGGAACCAGTGCCTAGATTCACTCAGCTAATGGGCAGCATAGGTCATTATCCTGCTTTTAATCAGTCATTAATCCTACAGGAAAGGATCTTTGCCGAGGATTATAGTAGTTGCTCGCTTTATGCTTCTTAACTTCGCTTCCGGAGGGCTTATTTGGTGGAGATGCTAGAGAAAAGGGGCACCCCCCCCCCCCAATCTCTCCAGGCATGGTCTTTTTTGCTGCTGACATCCAGAAAGGACACAGTGGAGGAAGAGTTCCACTTTGACTGCAAGCGGCCACGGATGCAAATCTCTGCAAAGCTGTGAAAACTTTCCCTGGACTCCTTTGTTTTTCGGGCTGTGAATCCCTCTCACAGAGTGGGTGGGGCCACTCCCCCCGGCCCCCCCCCCGTTCTTTGCAGGCAGGATATCAGCATGCAAGGATGCCACGAAAGTGGTGCAGAGGATGACCTCTGCAAATGCAGAGCAGCAATTAACAACCCTTTGAGGGCAGCCCGTGGTGGGCTGTTTCTGTTGACCCCTTCTGCATGCAAAAGAACAAGTTCGGGGGGTGGGGTCAGGCCCTGACGGGGCATCTTCTGGGCTGCAGGCTCAGCTGCACTGCTGTGCCACGATTGTGCAAGACCGTGTGCGACGCCTCTGTTATGGTGGGGGAAGGGAAGGACCGAGTGGAGCCCCCAGCACATGAGTGACACCCTCTTTGATCTTCTGTCAATTAGCATTTAATCTTAGTAGTTAAGATGCAGTTGTAGCCCCAGTACCAACTCATTTTTCAACTTCAGCGTGCCCGTGTTTCTCTTCCTCGTGGCATGTAAGAGGGTTATTTGCACACTAGGACTAGTGTGTGTGTTGATTCGTGGCCTGCGCACCGTGCATGTGCGCGCATGTATACAGTGTCGGTTGCATCTGTCCAGTGGACTTTTGGATTGGGTTCGGGTTCAGCCTGAGTTCAGCATCCTTGGAAATCAGCCGGGTTGCCCTTCCTTAAAAACAGCCCTGTTGAACTATGGCAGAACTAACAAGGGGACAAAGGATAGTCAGGGCAACGATACTGTAATATACTTAAGGCACCATTTGTGCTACGCAGGATGCTAAACCAGCACCTTCGGATCTCTCATCCCAGGAGTTAGCAGTCTCGATTTCTACCGTGGGGGAGGGCGCAGGGAAAAGCTCCCTTGAGCGACGTGAGGGGAGATGCATGGAGAGACGCACGAAAGGTGGTGCGCTCAGGATTCAACGCTCTGCAGCTTCTGTTAGGGCAGCCCCGAGATGGGTGTAACCGCCCTGTGAACTTTTGCTCCAGCCGCGCCACTCCGTGCCCTTGTTTTGCTGAAGCGGCAGGAAGTCCCGATGAGAAGAGCAAGCGCTGCTGCGGCCTATTCTGGGCAAGAGCGCCGGCCAGGACAAGATTTCTGGACACCTTGCCAAGGTACACCTGGCACTCCTCCAGCCCAAGAGCGAAAGTGCAACCAGAGCACGGGAGAGAAGCATGGCTGCTGGGTGATCGGGCCCAGCAGGGGGCGAGGGCAGGGGGCTCCTCCACGCGCTGCGGGCTTTGCAGCGCCGGCGGCCCCGATGAGTGGCAAGTGGGCTGGCCTTCCCTAGAGAAACTTGTGGGACGTGAGAAACGTGCCAGGCCCGGCGGAGCGAATCAGCTGATGCCTTCTGCTTTCTTTCCTTCTTTTTTTTTGGCTGGCCTCTCCTTCCCTCCCTCCCTAAATGACTTCAGCTTTATCATTGCGCCGATCTCCCTGCGATGTTTCAGCTGGCGAAAGCCTCCAGCAAACGCAACCATTTAATGCGTTTAATTTAATGCAGTTAGTGAGATAGGAAACGGAGAAGTACAAAGACAAAGGACCGGAGTTTTCATGACCTGCATCCCCCGCCCCCGCCCCCGCCCGTCCTTGCAGGAGGGGGTCCTTGAACTGCTGTTTTATTAGCCTGGGTCTTTAGAAATGTGTTTGATTACTGTTCTCGATTTGATCCCTTTTACCCTTTTGTCGTGCGCCACTTTGGGCATGTTGCACGAAAAATGTGGTCTTTTTTGTTTTCGAAGCAAAGCAAGGAATTGGGGAAACTGTCAAAAGGCAAAGGAAGTTACCTGCATTCGGGACCATCACGCTTGGCTGTTACTCCCGTGATGCCACCAACCTGCACAGGATTTTATCGGCCCCCCCCCCCCGCCCCCAGACACGCACTTTTGGACTTTCCTGCTTGGCATATCATGTACTCATTAAGAATGTGTACTCGTGTTTATTTCTTTCTTGTTGCCTTTGCAATCTGGATCTGTGAAAGCAACCTGGTACCCTCCCGCATCTCAGACTGCCACTCCAGCATTCTGGACACTTGTCCGTGCTGGCTGGGGATGATGGAAATTGAATTCCCGGTCATCAGGAGGGCTGTGGGGGGTCAGAAGCAGAATTCGTTCCAAGATTTGCATCTCTTGTCTTTTTCTCTGTGTTCTGCAGTAACTGGAGGGGCCTGGACACATGGCAGGGATGGGATTTTATACTGTGCGTGGTGGGGGGGGGGGGGGGGAGAGAAATGCCAATTCCTCTCCCATGGCAGATCCCTCCATTTGTCTGAAGCCTCTGCTGGGGGAAGGGCTGGGCGCAGCATGAGAACCCCCACTGTGCATGCGAAAAGCCCCCAGTCTGGTCCTGGGATCTCCCAGTAGGGCTAGGGAAGCATCTTCCCAGAATTCTTGGATAGCGGCTGCCAGTCAGGGTCAAGAACTCTCGGCTGGATAGACGCCGCATGGGGCAGCTGTGTCCGTGAGGCTAGGCAGGTTGACCTGGCAGCGCCAGCAGACAGCAATGGGTGGCCGGGGCTGCCATTCTAGCTCTCCTGGTGCCCCGGAGTGATGCTGTCTCAGTTGCATGATAGGAAACACAAAATGGCAGCCGCTGGGTGTTGTGGGCAACAAAGGCAACAAGGCAGGTGGGAGCAGCTGGCCCCACCAGGATGCTGGGGTCCCTGGCAGCTGCCCGAAAGCATCCCAGGAGCTGGCGCAAGCCCTGCTATCTGTCCTTGCCTCCATTTCCTCCCCTCATCCATTTTCTCCCTGGCAGCAGTTCTGAGATTGTAGACTCCTTGGGGCAGAGATGCATCTTCTTATAGTTCGTAAAGTTCCATGCATATCGATGGCACTAAGTTAGATCCGCCCTCCAGATGTCTTGGTCTACAACTCCCATCATGCCCAGTCGCCACGGTCCAGTGCAACAGCAGAGCACCTTCAATGTCCATAACACATCCCACAGTATGAGAAGGCAAGTCTCCGTCCCAAGGAGCTTACAGTGTAAAACTTGTGGCAGTGCTAATCTAGATCAAGAAATCATTCCTGCAGCAATAAACTGAACGGGGGGTGCTTTGCTGCCTTTTCGTGGCTCCTGGATCCGAGCTGTTGAAGCCGGTGGCCGTGCTGGGCTTCAGGGCAAGCTCTGGAATGCAATGGATCCAGGGAACAAATGTTGCTTATGCTGTGCAGTTCCTGGGGTGGCAAAGCGTCCCTCAACCTGCCACAGGACAGCACAGCATAGTTAGAAGCAAATCCATTTTAGACGTGCTCCGTGTCGTTTCTTATCGCCCCGCTGCTTCTCAAACCTGCAGGCCTCCATTCCATGTCACAAGCTGCTTGGAAAGTTGCCCGTTTTCATCGGTTCACGCCTGACTTTGAAGTTTGCCCTGCTCTGTGCCCGTGGGACTAGTAACACCATCCGGCGTCCCCTGGGTGCGTTGCAAAGCAGCCCTGCTGGCTGGAGGGATGTGCGCTGGACACTCGTGCAAAAGCCTGCCGAGAATTGCCTGGTCTAAAAGTGCCACCCGCCTCTCCTCAGTGGGTCTGAAGGGTCCTGGTATTGGAGGCGCTGCTGGTGCGCACTGGAGGACTGCCCCCCCCCCCCCGCACAACTGGCTACGCAGATATTTCCAAGCCTAGCAGTTTTGCTTCGTAAGTGGCTGTACAAGTTGTTTTGCTTTTCCTTTCAACCTGGCCAGCATTACCTTTTCCTTCTTAGCTGACCCAAAACTTCTTGTTTCTGAGTACCAAAAAACAGAGAAAAACCATGCCTGTTCCCAAGGTTCCCTTTCCTTGAAACTCCATGCAGAGTTTCTTTGCAGAGAGCAGTAATGGAAATGTTTTATGCAGAAGCAAATCTCACTCAATACAGTGAGGGTAATTTTCCAGGAAGCAGTAAGGCAGAAATTAGGTATTTATTAAGGCAGAATTTAGGCATTTTATGGCAGACATGAGGCCACAGCAACCGAAATCACCCTTGCAGCGCTTTCTCTCTCCTGCTCGGGAGACAACAGTGCTGTGTGACATCATCGCGCGGCGAGTTTCCTCACGCCCACTGAACTTCAGTGACTGCTGCCTGCGGGAACTTCATGGCATCAAAACATCCTGCAATGCACCCTTCCCTACCCAGTGGCCTCCAAATATTTTGGGCTTCGGGCCGCATCAGGCACAGCCTGGCCAACAGTCAGAAATGGTCTGGGTTGGAGTCCATACTGCTGCCAGCTTGGGAGAGGCTGAATTTAATGCATTCTGCATGCCCAGATGATTGCACGAAGAGGGGGAAAATGAGCACTGCCCAGTTCCCACTGGTGTTCAGAATCAGGGGAAGGAGCCATAGCTTAGTGGTCCGTCGAGGTATCCACTTTGATCCTACGCATCTTCGGGTTCAGAAAGCAGGTGATGGAAAAGGGGTGCTGTGGTCTGGACCAAGCTGACTGGGATGATCTGATGCAGGGCTGCTTCCTAGATCCCTAACCATAGCCTAGGCTGTAGTCCAAAGCATATTGATTTGAAAGCCAGTTCCCCCAAAAGAGTGGGGAGGGGATATAGAGCTTCCTGCTATGAAAATTTGGCTAGGGTAGGACTGTATCACTGAGCAGATGAGTTAGACTTGGGTGCTGAAGTGAGGGACGGAGACCGTGGCCAGGAAGAGATTTTTCTCCCTTGCTCATAACACCAGGACCCAAAGGGGTCACCCCACGAAACTAATTTGGGGGAGGTTTGTGACAGATCAAAGGAAGGACTTCTTCATACAGTGCATAGTGAAATGATGGAATTCACTTGTGCAAGATGTCATGGACAGTTTTGGACTGCATAAAGAGGGATTGGAGAAATTCATGGAGACAACGGCCATCCATGGATACTAGTCCTCATGACTGTCCCTCCAGTAGTGCAGTGTGGCTTTGTACTTAGTTGCAGAGAAACCTGGGCAGGAGGGTGCTCTTCTGCTCCTGTCTGGCTTGTGTTGGCCTCTGTGTGAACAGAATGCTGGGCTAGTTGGACCCTTGGCCTGACCCAGGGCACCTCTGCTTATGTGCAGAAACCACCTCCTGCGGAGTCAGACTCCCAGGCCGCATTCCTGTGCAGATCTCCGAGACTGGCTTCCAAGTAAGCATGTCCGACTCTGCGCCATTAGCAGTAAGGAGTTTTAAAACTGGAATAAAAGTTGTGTCTAATTCCAGAACACAATAGCGGGGGTTCAGCACTGTATTAACTCTGCATCTGACGAAGTAGATTCCGGCACATGCCAAAATGCACTGGTTAGTCCCAGAGATGCCCCCAAGACTGTGTGTGGCTTCTGTCGCAACAGATTTGACTCGGGAACCCCTTTGGATTTAGTAACGTTGGGATTTATACGAGTATACATCATCGTTCAGGACTGTGACTATACAATTCAGGTATGCAATTTCAAAGTGCTGTTACTTACTGGACTCTTACAATTCATAACTTTTGATACCAGCCCCGTCCTCAGGAATTTAATATATGCAATCTTTATTCAGAAATAAAGATTGCAGCCAGTTATATAGCCACTTCTTGCATGAGGATATGCAAAAACCTCTCCTGCAAACTAAGAAAGCAAAACTTCATACTTTTCTGGATTGTCTAAAGATGGTAATTGGAAGCATCTGAATCTTTATTTCAGAAGAATGTTTTTGCTGTTCAACAGAATTTCACCACACAAAATTTGGAAGAGGTGCAGGATCAGCTGCAGTGACTACAAATCTGGGACCGGTTTTCAATTTCTTTAATATGGGCTCTGTAGTCAGCAAACTGGGAGCAATGGTTGAAAATAGTAAGTTCAAAGTAAGATAAATTCACCAAGTTTCACATGGGTTCACTTTTAAGTTAACCTCTTTTAAACCATGCAGAACCTATAGGACAATATATAACCATTAAAATAAATGATATAAATCTGCAAAGTTTTCAGTTCTCTAAAAATTCTCAACACTTTTCAGAATAAAGCGAACCTTTCCCTAAGATGGAAGTCAGGATTACCAGTATTCTAAGTATGTGTTAGAAAATGCATGCCAGAGATCCAGAGTAAGTTGCATACTTATTTAGACGGAAACCGTTAGACGAATTGGGAGTCACTTCTGAGCGAACAAGCAGAGCTGTGATTTTCAGTCCTCTTAACTAGCCAGTGTGGTGTTGCAGATAGTGTTGGACCAGCACTTGGGAGATCATTATTCTAGCCCCCTCTTGGACAAAGAACTCCCTATGTGACTTTGGGCCAGCCTCACCTACCTCACAGGGCTGATGTGAGCATGAAAAATGGAGGGCAAGATCTCTAAGCCAGGCTGGGTTCCTTGCAAGTGGGATGGAGACGCAGTGAATAGATACAGAAAAGTATCTGCCCAGGAAGAATTAAACGTGTACTTTAATTTCAGGCAGGTTTACTCGAGATGGGTGGCGAGGAGGCGTCAGGATTTCGGCAGGGCCCGAATCTTCCCAGATAACGGATCTTAGAAGAGCCCCCCGGGGGGGGCGGAATGGTTCACCCGTCGCTTTCTTTCGAATGACTCGCCCGCCCACCCCCCTGCGGGGAAAGTTGCACTGTCCCTTTGTCTCGAGTCGGGCGGCGGTGGGACCTGCAAGGATGCGTGGCCCGCGTCAGTTCCGCCAGGCGACAGGCGGGGGCAGCAGCGGGACGCCTCGCCTCGCCGCGGCCCCGCGCTCCGTCTCTCCTCCGGGGGGGGCGGGCGCGCGGGGCGGGGCGCGGGCCGTGACGCACGCCCTTTCTTGCCGGCCGGTCTCTAGAAATACCCGCGCCGGGCCGCCGGCTCCCATTCCCAGCGCCTGAACGCACGCGCGCCGTGGCTTCTCGCAACCGCTCTCGGAGCAGCGCACCCGCGGCTAGACGCGCGACCTCTTGGCAGGGCGGCCCCTCCGATCGCCCCCCGCGCCCGAAGCGGATCTCGCCCCCGCCACGCCCGGAAAGCACTGCGGAGCCTGCTCGAGGCTGCTCGCGCGCGCAGAGCTCCAGCCCGGGAGGCCCTGAGCAGCGCTGCAAAGTGCCCAGATTCCTGGAGAAGAAGGCAGGCACCTTCCGCCCCCGTCCCGCAAACAGCATCAAGAAAGAGCCCCCCCCCCCCCCCGCTTTGTCTCCGTCCTCTCGCATCTCCCTCCAGCCCAAGGTGGAGCCGGCGCGGGCCAAGCCCTTCGCTCTGACGATGCCCATGGAGCTGACGCAGAGCCGCATCCAGAAGATCTGGCTCCCGTCCGACCATCACCCGGCGCTGTCCCGGCGATGTGAGTACCCGCCGCGCGGAGCGGAGGGGGCGGCCGCGGCCCCCGGGGAGAGGGCCGCCGCGCCCCGCGTGAGTGCGTGCGTGCGTGCGTGCGGGGACCGGGCGCGCTTGCACGGACGCGTCCGCGTGGCGGTGCGCGGGCGGCTAGCCGAGCGTCGTGCGCGGTTCCGGGGCGCGGGGGCGCGTGCCCGTGAGCCCCGGGAGGGCGGGAGGCTGCCTCGCGGCGCCGCGGCCTGAAGGGGGCGGGCAGCGGCGCCGGAGGGGAAGGACGGCGGAGTCGTCTGGGGGACATTCCTGGCGCGGCGCCATCCGCGCGTCGGGGAATGCAG
>NW_025335268.1:70947196-71045976 GCF_004798865.1 Varanus komodoensis | reverse complement strand
CCCCGCACGTGCTCGGCCGCGCCGCCGCCGCGGGAGCGGAAAGGCCCCGCGCGGCGACGGCGCCCGCGTCGCGCGGGGCTCCCCGGCGCGTCGTCCGCCTCCGGGCCGGCGAGCGTCCCCGCCGTCGCGCTGCGCCGTTGCTGCGGCGGCGGCAGAAGAGCCGGCCCGCCATGTGGGTGACCTGAGATGCTCCCGCCGCGCTCGCTCGCTCGCCCGGCCGCGCGCCACGCCTCCGCCGCCGCCGCTCGGCCTTCTCCCGCCCCGTCTGGGGCTGCGGCTGTGCGGCGAGGCACGCTCCCGGCGGCGGAGGGGCAGAGCCCACCCGTGCGAAGAGCCGCCGCCCGCCGGAGAGAAGCTGCGCTGCCCCCCCGTGCCGTTAGCGGTGTGCGTGTGGGGGGGCGCCCTTCCCGTCCCACCGCCTGCCCCCTCGGATGCGGCCAGCAGTCCGCCTGCTTTTTGTCTGGCGCAGCACGGCGTTGCTTCTTCAGAGCTGCAGGCGCACAGATAAAGAGGGTGCTGCAGAGATTTTCCGGGGTGGGGGGGTTCTTCCACCGGCTCCTTTAGCCCAGGTTCTGCGCTCAGGATCGAGCCCAGAATCTCGGATCCCGCTTGGGGGATCACCTTGGGGGTTCTGCGGCCACTTTTTTGCCCCTCTCCCGCCGGCGCCCTAAAGAAGAGCCATTCTAGGCAACTGGTCCCCAGTTATATAAGGGGGAAGAACCGACTGGGCTGTGTGGTGGGGGAGTGGAGGCCTGAGGCTGCCCCGCTCCCTTTCCCGTACCCCTTTCCTGCCATGCACACCCAGTTGGAGAACATGGAAATGTGATGTGTACAGCAGATACATCTCCTGCCCTGTTTTCTCAGTTAGCCATAGCTCAGGAGTGGGGGAAATGCTTGCTTGCCGGTGGCCCATCCACAGCGGATGGGATCTCGGGTCCTGTGGTTGGTCAAGGCCTTGGGGAAACCCTGAGGAGGTTCTTTCCCAGACAGGGCCCGACTGGGTGGGCTGTTTGCCCATCCTGCTAACCAGCATCTCGGAGCACTGCATTAGCCGAGTTGCTCCCTTTGGGCTGGATTGGCCCCTGTGCCTGCAAGAGCATTCCTGGCCCAGCGGGATGAGCTGGATGCCGTGCTTCCAGTGGGACTGAAACAGTGATGTGCGGCAGGAAAGCAGCACGATGTCTTTGTGTCTGGCTGGTCTGGAAAACATGGAAGCAAGGCTGGTGGTGCCCCGGGCAGCTGCCCTGCCGCAGGAGGATAAGAAGGAGGTTTTGAGAGGTGAAGCCGAAAAGGCCGGAGTGTGTGGCCCTAATCTCAGTTAGGCGGCTGTCTTGTGCAAAACCATGATCAAGCTCTAATGACAGGGATCTGTTGGAGCATGTGCAGAGTCAGCTTCCCCTTGCAAACAGCTGGGTGTGAGGGGATGTGGTTGCTAGGATGCCGTGGCGTCTGTCATTTTCAAAGTTAAGTGCTCTCTCCTTGTCCTTGAAGAGTTCTTAACAAAAGAGGTATTTCAGAAATGTGGTACCTTCTGAAAAATAGTGTGCACATAATAGGGAACGGGTGTGCTTTTTTAAACAGCATTCTGCTCCTTGTCTCTCATCCCATATGCTGGCAACTAGCTCACTCTGTAATAATCCTTTAGGAAGTGCAAAGAGGTCATCTAGTCTGACCCCCCTCTTATAAAGAAGACATGCACACTGTATACGTGCACTCACTTTCTTTGATCCGGTTCTGCAAGGCAAGACCGTATGGCCTGCTGCAAGCTGTGTGTGGGTGCTTTGCAGGAAGATGCCTGCTGCATGACTCGAGCAAGTGAGACCAGCCACTTGGAAAGGCGGCCAGTTGCACAACAAACGCTGGCCTGTCTACTGTCAGGGTCACTCCCTTGACTGAATGTGACCATATCTGGCATCGGCTTCCTGGTTTTGACGTTCCAAATATATTACCCAAGAACATGCTTCTTCTAATCCAATAAAAGCACTTCCCTCGGGAGGGAGGGGTCCTTTAGACCTGCTAGCGTCCTCTTTTTTCTTTTCTTTTTTTAGTCACAGTGGCCAAACAGGTTGACTTCACACAGAGGTCCCAGGCATCCCATCCTTCCCACTTCAGTGGCTTTAAAAGCCACCATGGAATCATGGATGCCCTTCATGCTGCTGCCCCAGAAGGAATATGGAAACGCCACACTAAAGTGTGGGAATTCGCCTCCGCCACTTCATTCATGCTCTCTGTCACTTTCCATCCCTGTGTCATGCGATCAGCTCTTCAGTGTTGCCGGCTGGCCCATGTGTCTGATTTGGATGGGTGGGAGGACGCCTAGCACCCTCCAGCCATTCTGGACTACAGCCCCCATGATTCCCAGCCAGCAGAGACAGTGCTGTCTGGGAATGATAGGGGTTGCAAGTTGGTTCGGCGCATCCCCTTGTAAACACACTCTGCATCTTCAAAGCAATCATGTATGAAATTGAAGAGGAAGGAGAAGTTGGACCTGTTCTCCATTCCTTTATTGCTCTTTTTTAATCTTGATAAAGGGTTTTGTGAAATGATGCTGCCAGGGAAATCCTGCTGGATTTCACCCCAGTGTGGCCCAGACATGCTGAGATGGATGTAAGGGGGGGGAGAAGGGACTTTGCTGTGGTGGTTAATGATTATGCATGTATCTGCTTGGTGGCATCACAGGAATGTGTTAGCTCTTCTGCAGGGTGTCTGTCTGCTAGCATTGTTGGTGGTGGGGGGTCTCTTGGGATTGCCACTGGGGGGCCCAGAGTCCCAGTCCAGCGCTGCACCCCTGAGCCACTGCTCCTGGCTTCAGACACGGGCCGGGTGGTGGAAGGGGCACAGGGCTGCTTCTGCTTCTCTTGCCGGTGCTGTCAAAGGGATGCTCGCATCCTGCAACCCAAGGATCTTGGGAATGCGGCATGGTGCACTGCGGGTTGTCTTCACTGGGCATTCTCCTGGGGACCAGTGGCCGGCCTGTGGACCAGACTGCCTTTCCAAAGTGGTTCCTTTATAACACTGGATATGTTGGACCGCATCCCCCATTGGCCGGGGCTGAGCTGCCCATCCCTGTGTGAGTGGCGCAGCTTCGTGGCTAGCGGTCTGTGGCACTTCCAAGCCTGACAGCTCTGGCCAGATCCCCGGACACTTTCTGCAGAGTTTCATTTTTAAGGCCTTTGGAGTAGTCTCAACAAAATTTTGGCCAGAAACCTTTACAGCTGCCTCACTCAGCCTGGTAGCTGAGACTCCAGCTTGCATCGCCCCCAGCTGACATATTCAAAGGCTTGCTGGCTGGGGGTAATAGGTTTTGTAGTTCAGCACATCTGGGGAGTGCCAGAATGGGGAAGGGTGACACCTTCCTGGAAGCACCTGGGTCTTTATAGGAATGCCATTTGACCAAGCAATTTCTTTAAAGAAATCTGGAATCCTTTTGGAGGAAAGCCAGATGCACTGAACCTTGGTCTGAGGCATGTAAAGTTTCCTACTGCATTGGAGAGTTGCAGAGGTAGGTCCTAGTGTATCCTCTAGGTATTCCCATCTGGTGAGGGTAGTTAGGTTTAATTGTGTTCTTCAGTGGTAACCTTTCAAAACCAGTATAATTGTCAACGTGGATAATACTCCTGTTTCTATAGTTTGAGGAACATGTCTGTGAGAATTTTTACGGTAGAAGAAGAAAGCATAGAATGGGTACAGATGATAGATCCCCTTTTCTGCATCACTGAAAACCAACCAACAATCAAAAAGTCAAAGCATTTTTCATCAGCCTGTTCCGAGCAAAGATAACTTAGTTTTTTTTAAGGCCCCGATACCCTGCTTATAACTTCAGAGCCACTGTGTTTACTAGGCTATATTTTTTTCCAGTTTTGGTTCTGTTCTAATTCCTTGACTCCAGCATTAGAAATGGCTTGCCCGGGGCACTTCTGTCGCTGCAGTGCCCTTTTGGGTTCCACCAAGCCCTCCTTCACTTTGGCATCATTCTAAGGCAGAGCTTTCTTTGGACAAGCGTCTCTTGTGTATCTGGATTTTCCTTGTAACAGTTTTCGGGGTAGCCACATCGGTAGGTTGCAGCGAAAACAAGGATCTTATGGCACCGTAAAGGCTTAAGGGACTTCTCACGGCATAAACTTTTGTGGATCGTACATTCTGTCATATGTAAGGATGCCGTGGGGTTCTTCCGGGATTTCCCTTGCGCTTCACTTTGTGTGAATGCTTCCAAATCGGTTAGCATACTCTGTGTTGATTTTCCTCAGCTGGGTACCACTTTGCAAACAAAGGAATTCCGAAAGAAGTCCCTGGTTCCAAAGCGGGGTGGGGAGGCAGGCAGGCAAGCAAGCTTGAAATAAAGGAGAGCTGGATGCATTCGGGCATCTGCTGGCAGTTTTATTTGATGCAACTAAAATGAAAATCGCACGGGGAGAAGGAAAGCATCTCCTTTAAGAGCGTCGTGGAGTCTCCTGGTCCTGAATCCCTTTGAAGGCTTTGTGTGTGGGGTGGGGGGGGGGAGGCTACCTAAAGCCGGGGCTCCTCCTCCTGGTGACGGGGTGGAATGAAGCCTCAGTCGGGCAGTCATTCATTTTCGGTCAAACAGCACGTCTTGCACGTAAAGACATCCAAAGCCCTGTTGGTGCCGAGAGCCGTGTGTGTGACTGGGAGGAGAGTGGAAGGGGCGGAGGGAGCCAGCGTGCCAGAGAAGCATCAGCTGGTGTGGAATACCTACACACACACTTGCACGCTACGGGGATGCTTTGTCTGGCGGGGCTGCTATTCTGCGCGACGGTGTGTCCCCATAGCAGGAGACCTAGGTTTAAAAAAAGGGTGACAGTTCATCCTAAAAGAAACAGTTTTCAGGAATGATTCCTGGTGGTGCTGCAGCCAGTGTCACGTTAGAGAATCCCAACAGGGCTGCTTTGTGGATTTCGTAATTAGAAAAAACTGGATTTTAACCTTGCTTGTGTAACCAGGTGCAGTGTGAAGGGGAACCAGTCTCCTTGGCACTGATGTACATATGGATGATTATGAATATTTTACATTTCTATCCCATGTTATGTTATATGTGCCTTTTTCCTATAAGGAACTCACGGTGACTTTCCTACTTCTCTCTCTTTTATGGTCCCAACAGACCTGTAGGGTGGGTTAGGCTGAGGATTAGTGGCTGGCCCAAAATGGGCTTCGTAGCCAAGTGGAGATGAGAACCCGGGTCTCCCGAGCCCAGCACTAACCACAGGCACCTACTTGCTCCCCCCCCCCCCGGCCCTTTTAGAAACATAGAAACAGAGCAAGTCAGAAGGGGTCTCCCGGGCTATCTAGTCTGACCCCCGGCACCAGCCGGCTCCGCTCACGACATGCCCACCATGTGGACGTCCAGCCTATCCTTGAACACCTGCACCGATGGGGCCTCATCCACCTCCTGTGGAAGCCCATTCCACACCCTCGGGGTCCTGACTGTCAGGAAGTGCTTCCTGGCATCCAAATGGAACCTTGGCTCCCTGAGCTTTGCTCCGTTGGAGCGCATCCTGCCTTCCTCTGCAGGGGAGAACAGGTCCCTACCCACCTCCATGTGACACCCCCTCACACACCTGTATGCCGCCAACAGATCCCCTCTGAGTCTCCTCCAGGCTGAAGAGACCCAGTTCCCTTTTCCTTCTTACAAAGATCTAAGACTGGATGCATGAGCCCGCTCTTTTCCATTTTATCCTCACAGCAACCCTGCGAGGTAGGTTGGGTTGAGAGTCAGTGAGAGTGAACTTTATAGCCAAGTGGGGACTAGAAACTAGATCGCTTGAATGCCACTCCGGCGTCCGTATTTCTATACCACCTTGTCTCAGTTAATCTTATCTTCTCGAAACATGTGCTTGCTTATTTTCACAGGGCTTTCTTGCAGGAAAGTGTGAAGAAGACATTTATAGCATGCTGTGCCAATTGCGTAGTAAAGAGAACATAGCAATTGATTTATTTTGTAATCCAAATCCCAGCTTCTGAGTTGCATGTCTGGTTAGTACTTGTGAAGATTTGTAAAATATTTGCAAGTTTTAGAAGAAATCCAGGCAGGTAAAAAACAGCCTGTACACATCAGTAATGTTAAACTATTTTTTAGCATGTAAGTTCGGGGCTCATGTGTTCCCAGCATCATTCTTCTGACAGAGGAGGAGATAGTGTAGAGGAAGAAAGGGAAACATTTGTTTCTGTTGTCAGTTAATCACAGTTTACCATAATGTCCAAACCCTAAACTATGTTAATCTTAACTATGATTTATTAAAACAAGTCAACTTCATAAATCATGATTTGAAGTTGGCTTGCCTTGGTAAATCATAGTTAAAGTATTTGCCCTCTAGGGCATTTCATGACTTGTCTGCCCTATGGAAGAGGCTTGAGGCATTCCAGGGAATGGCTTTTCTCTGGATTCTGTTGGGCTGTTGCTGGACACGTGGCAGAGTTGCCCAGGAAGTCTGTGTATCTGGGACAGGATCCAGGGCCCTTCAGATGCTTCGTTCAATATGCAACGAATGTATATATACCTGTTGCTGGTTTTCTGCACAGAATCCAGATGTTCTGCCTTAAGTAGGTTCTGGGCTAGTTGTGCTCTGCTCGCCACATCTCAGGCAGCAGGGTTTTCCCGGGGGGGGGGGGGGGGGGTTTCTGGCTTTAGCTGGCAGGGCTGTTATTTCTCTAGAGCCGCCTTCCCCATCCTGACATCCTTCAGGTGTGTTGGCATGCAGCTCCCATCTTCCTGCAGCCAGCATGCCTGGACTGACGGGTGATGTAGCCCCACATATTTTGAGGGTGGCATTTTGGAAGAATCTTGGCTGGGGTTAAGAAGCCCCTTTCCCTACGTATCACTGGACCACAGAAGCATTTCTGCAACCTTCGGAAAAGAAGCGACATCAAGGCACCTTGCCGTGTCCCCGAGTTCTCTTATTTTATTTTAAATTCTCCACTCCTCACCCCACCCTCCCAAAAAGCCCCACTGCAGCACTGCTCATGTCCATTCACCCTCTTTCCCGACTCCCCATGACTGGCGAATAGGGTGACTTTTGCAACCACAGACAGTTTCAAAATCATGAATAATTTTGAAACGCCTTGATAGAAAAACAAATCTGGATCCGCCCTGCGGGCATTTAGAGGAAATCTTACTGCATCTCTCCATCAATCAGAATCTGCCTGGAATTCAGAACCTGGAACTGCACAAGAATAAAGCATTCAAAGCAGAAACCGACTCCTTTGGGAGGTACATTTCCACTAATACGTTTTAGCACCACGTGCCGTTGGCCAGAAGTCTGTATATATGAACCTTCAAGGAGAGGGATGCATTTAATTAAATCTGCCCCTCTCCCAGCTTGTCGTCGGTGCCTGCGATGAAGAGGGTGTTGGAGCAAAGATTAAAGGGGGCGGACACCGCAGAGAGCTCTTTGGAGCACTCCTCTGCACTTAAGCACCAAAGTGTCCGGGAAAAAGATTGCCTGATAAGGGGGGCTGGTCTGTGGTTTGTGCTTTGGGTTAATGTGTATTGTTTTGAACCTCCTCAAAAAGGGGAAGGAAGCAAGCCTGCATACCAGCCCCTCGGGAGTCACTGCACTGAAACCTGATTTGACTTCTGGAGGGGTGACTGATGTCTGACACTTATGCAAACCTTCAGCCTAGGAGGGCATTTCCCCTGAAAACCCCAACCAGCCAGGATGTCCCGTCTGCGCTTGCCCATCCAGCTTGCCGGGATGTATTTTTCTCTGCGTGCTCGAAGCCTCATCGTGATGCACATGGGAAGCACACTTGAACACTTTCCATTCATTTCAGGAGACTTCCTTCCAGTGGGGCTTCCAAGCATTGGTAAAAATAGGTCACCTTTCCCTCGAAACAACGCCACCCTCAGTCTTCGGAGCGCGCATGACTTGGCTGTGTGACTCGCTTCGTCCAAGGATGCTAAGCGAGAGGGCAAAACGATGAATCCAGCCTGCAGTGATTCAGGTCTTTATTAAAACAATAACCGTAACTTGAAGCTGCCTGCATCCCGGCCTTCTAATTCAGCAAGCTCACTGCAGCATTATGGAACAATTTATTGCACATCGGTTTGAAAAAAGGAAAAAAGCCAGAGGCCGACTCGTACTGTGAGCTCTGCAGACCTGGAGAGACGGTTTTCTAATTTCTGCTCCCTGCTGTCCGTTGAATTCTGCGCCCAGGACCAATTCTGCACAGTGAGGTCACAACTACACAGATAGTGAGTGTATGAACTCTGTGGTCTCACTGCTCAAGCATGGGCATCTCACTGCTCAAGCATGGGTGCAGAATTCCAGCTTTACAAAGCAAGTTTCTAGTCCTTGAGGTGGCAAAGATGTTTGAAAGTATGTAGGGCTGCAGGACTGAAGTAGAAATAGTATCCAGAGCACTCAGTGAAGCTTCTAGGTTGGTGATAGATATTCAGTGCTCCATATAACTCCTCCCCATTCCTGCCTCACTTCCAGAAGCTAATGAAAGCACATGAAAAAAATCCATGCACATTTACCTGGGCAACAATCCTCTCTGTGCTTCCCTGGAATTAAGTTCCCTTTGTAGAAATGCATAGGGTTTTCCAGTAATATCAAGCAGGTCAAATGGTTCTTTTCCCTCAAATGGTTCTTTTCCCTTAAAAAGTGTCTCTGTGTTACAGAATATCGCCTCACTCATACAATCTCCTTCCATGCCTCAACCCCGTTATGTTCTTGCCAACACCCTTGCAAGGTAGGCCAGGCTTATTGCTCATGTTCTGGCCTCCGCCTGGCTGGCAAGCAGCTTGGTTGGGCAGAGACTTGAAGCAGAGCTCTCCCTAGTCCTGGCTCAAGCTCCCCTCCCACCACTGTACCAGCCTGCCTCTCTCTTGCACAGTAATAAATCTGGCGACTCCTCAATCGCAGGTTAGCTGCCTGCCAGCAGAGACGCCCGCTGCTAAGTGCCGGGCATGTCATCCCGTGCATCCAGCCACGAGGCGCTTAGCCTCTCGGCAGTGCTGCGGGGTTGCTGCGTTCCGCTCCCTGATGTGCTGGAGCTTCGCAGGCATGCGCAGACGCATGCGCCTCCTTGTGTGCAGCAGCCACATTTTTCCTTGGGAATCTCGCACGCCTTGTTCCCGATCCAAACCTCTTACGGAAGGTGCTTGGAATGCAGGACAGGCAGGCCGCGATGTTTCCCGGGCCTGGCAGCGATCCACTCTCCAAGCCCCCTGGGCACGCCGTGTGCCACCCAGGAAGGCCGCCTGCCAGCATCCTCATTCCTCCTCGAACTTTCTGCCTCCCAGAGCAGCGCAAACGGCTCGGCGGCTCCCTCGGTCGTCACGCTCACTTCCAAATGCGTCGCTCCACTGTGCACTGGGCGCGACCATTCCAGGGAGTTACACAAATCTCCCCTCCCAGGTGAGGGAGCGTTGCGGTGGAGGAGGGAAGGGCGAATGTGTGTTGCATTTGTGAGCACCAGAAGGTTGTGACCTGGGAGCAGGCGGAAAAAAGAATCCCCGTATAGAAGAGGCTGTTTCTCCGGGCTGCTTTTCAAATGCATTTTCAAGCTTGTACAGTTTTGCAACCCATAAGGACTAGCAACTTGCAGAGATTTTTGGGATGCCAGAGTTTCATCAGGTACTGGAGAGGGTGGCGGGAGTAAAAATCCCACGGGCATGTCATATACCAAGAAGGCTTCATCAACACACCATGGTGCGTCGGCGGTGCTGGGGCTAGCAGAAGCTCTTGCCGACTGTCTTATCCTGCCCCTCTGAAGCTGACTCAGTGTTTCTGGCACATGCCCTGTTGTAAAGATGAGTCACCTGGTTTTGCAGACTCGAGGCTTTCATTGTCCAGGACTAGTACCATCTTGACCCAGAGGTGGAAAGGCTGATGCAAGCACCGCGGACATCCACACTTAAGGTCTTTTGAAGGACTAGTGTGTAATAATGTTTGCACTAGTACGATGCTCTGTAATACGGCAAGCACCTGGAGCCTATTACCTTGTACATATTATCTTGTATTATCCGTTTGTACAGTCACCCTGTAAAGTAGGCAATGGTTATCGCGCCGTGGATTGAGCACTGGGGACCGAGGCCACTACATTGCTTTGCTGCGTGTTTTAGTTTACTTCCTAGTTTACAGATCAAGCTTTTAGTGACTGGAGGAGGAGCAGGCGGCGGCTCTCTGTGGCTACTGGCCTTGCTGGCTAAGGGCTGCTTCCATTCTCGGAGGTGGCATGCCTGCACGGGGTGCTGAGCACTTCGGCCTGGGGGACACTTGCACCCATCCTGCTGGAAGGAGCCTGTGGGCAGCTGGCTTGCCACCCTGCGAACTGGACAGCCCACTGGCCCGATTGTTCTTTGTTCTTCCTCCGGTTATTCCCATAGCCTGGTTTGTGCAGCGCAGCACGAAAGCCGGAGAAAGGAACGGACACCGTTTGAGCAGCCCCCTTTCTTCTCTCTCCCCTCCCCTGCAGCATGTGGTCCGCAGCTGACCAATTCCCCTACGGTGATTGTCATGGTTGGCCTGCCAGCTCGGGGGAAAACCTACATCTCCAAGAAACTGACCCGCTACCTCAATTGGATTGGCGTCCCCACGAAAGGTAAGGCTCATGTCGCCCTTTAAAACGGCACAGTTTGCATTTCCAGAACCCCTCACCTTACTTGCTGAAAGGGCAGCCTTGTTGGGCTGGACACTCGTTTGGTCAAACTCAAGAGCTGTTGCGTGGATGACAAATCCTCCTTAAATGGTTTTCCCCAGGAATACTTCCCTGAAAGCGAGTCAACGGAGCTGCTTCCTAGCAAATCCATAGTTTAGTGTCTATTGGGCTTCTAGAGTTGGGTTACATCTTCCAGACATTCTGTTGTTGGGAAATTGCCTGCATCTTCTGTATGTGTGAAAGTGTGTTTCTAAGATGTACATAGAAGAGACTTGAGGTCCCAGATTCAAATCCTGCCCAGTCAAAAGGATTCCAAGTGTAAGGGAGGCGACTGGTTAGGTAAGACTGTTCTTAGTTCAGCAGAGGAATTGTTTAGCTTCAAGGCAGGTTCATCTATAAGGGTATCTAGCTCAACCTTCAGCACACACGTGGTCTAGAAAAACCCCAGTTGAGTCCTGCTACCCCCAGTTAATGACTGTCAGGCTGAGAAGAGCCACTGTGGGTCCCCTATGGGTTGATGTCCACCCAGGTGGGCCACCTGGTGCCGTCCAGTTGCATTGGACTGTGACTCCCATCATCCCTGACTCCCCTCATCCCAGACTGGCCGAAGCTGATCGGAGTTTTACATAGTCCCCATCTGGTGCTGGTTCAGCACTGAAAAGAACGTAGCAGCCCATGAACTGATTCCCCTTCCCGTCCTTCACATGTCCCTCGTTGCCCCGTCAGCGGCTGGAGGGAGACGAGCGCAACAGGAAAACCTTGGCAGGTGTCTGCCACAGAGGCAGCCCCAGCTCAGCCCCAAAGGTAGCCAAACCCCCCTTTGCCAGAGGGCAAGCAGCCTGGTTTTGCCTGGGAAAAAGGGCCGTCGGGTTTTATTTGTTGACCTGACGTGCGAGGCCGACAGACCCTCCCTCCTTGCCTTGCAGTCTTCAACGTCGGAGAGTATCGCCGCGAGGCTGTGAGGCATTACAGCTCCTACAACTTCTTTCGCCCTGATAACGAGGAGGCGATGAAAGTCCGAAGGTAAGCAGAACTGCGCTCCAGAATGCCTTCATGTGGCGGGCTGACAGTTCTCACCTGTGCTGGCCGGGACCTTCTCTTGAGGAATCCTACTCTTTGCCCCAGATTGTGGGGGAAACAGGAGAGCAGTGCGAGAGGATGATCCTGCAGGGTTGGCTTTTGTGTGTGTAGGTGCTCCCTCGCCCCGGGATGCCTTCGCCCCGGCAAGGTGGAGCTCGGGTGAGGCCAAGGAGCTCTGGCTAGCCAGCGTGTGAAGAGTAAGGGTAAAATGGCGCTAGAGCTCTCCAGCACGGTTGCACTTGGGGAGGGAAAAACAGCCTTTGTGGAGAGGTATTGGCAGCATCTGTCCAACAGTGTGAACCCAACATGTTTCAGTGGTTGGTTTCCCTCGGTGGCCCAGGGCTTCCTCCTGGGATGTCAGTGTTCAACTGGAGAGCTGCCAGTCGGGGGTCAGGGAGCAGCAGAAATGCCCAACGTGATCCTTCAGCAGTTCTTCCTCTCGAGTTCTGGAATGCGTTGTGTTTGCAAGCTGAAAATGGACTCGGTATTTACCTCTGGCCACCCTGCCAGGCTCGGGGTAAGAGTCAGTGCGAGCAAGATGTGTCTCTGGGGCACAGCAAGGGAGGCCTGTTTGGATCTGGCAAAGCTGGGAGTTTCGGACAGCCTGGAAATGGCCTTGGGTGCATGGACACATTGTCCTTCTGAACAGGACACAGTGGCCTTCCCTACCTTGCTGACTGTCTCTGTGTAGTCCAGAAGTGTCTCAGGGCATATTTTGCTGATAAGGGAAAGGTATTTGCTGTAAAACCTGTGGCCTTTCAGTTCAGTTAGCTAAATGTATTAATTTCTTAGGTGATGTAGGAATGATCTCACCAGTGGCACAGCTCAGAACACAATTGCCTTAGACTTGAGCTTCCATACCAACAAAGCGTGATGCTAGTCCTCATGGCGCTAGATAAATTAGCAGAGAAATTCCCCTGTGGAATCGAAGTGCCGGCTGTCTCACTTGCTTAGCAATTCTGGCGGACTCTCAGGGAGCAACCGGCTGTGTTAAGTCAGTCACAATTCAGAGGTTTGACTCCTTTTTGCCACCTTGAGATATTTGCTTTGCTAGCAGCTTGAGGCAGGGCCTGTGGTGGCTCACCAGGGTCTAGATGCCATCTTGGTGGTGGAATCCAGGGAGCTGGAGGGAATTGGTAGAGGATCCTCTTAAGGGGGTTGGGGGAGTACATTGCCTTTGAGTTCCTGCTAAGCCCTTAATGCACTTTCCCCTTTTGCAGACAGTGTGCCTTTAACGCCCTGAGAGACGTCAAAGCGTACTTGCTGGAGGAGGGTGGCCAGATTGCGGTGAGTGCCTTTTCTGCCCGGCTGTCGTCTTCCCAGCGTAGTGATGTGCTGCCTCTGCCGCTTGAACGCAGTTTCCTGTTTTGGCCGTGTGCGTCCACAGCTGGCCCCCAGTGGAAGGCCTTCCTCCGTGCGTGTGGGCTCAGCCGGTGGGCTTGGCCTGTGCCACGCCAGTCTCCACCTTCTCTTGATTAGTGTGCCGAGATCTTGGTTTGTGTTCTTCAGTTCACAGAACAAGAGAGTCCTTGTTGGAATCTCTTAACTGCTGCGATTGCTAATCCTTACTCGATTGTTGCAGCCTGACTATGTATTATTGTGGTTAATAATAATAGCATTTCTATCCTGCCCCACAACAGACGCTATCTAGGTGGTTTATTATTTATCTATTAATTAAAAGCTTTTCTGTCCCGTCCCCTACAGAATGTCTCGGGACGGCTTTACAGCAACATATAAAACAGCACAATAAAATGCACTTCAGATATCATCAAAGTAACCATGTTCAAATGCATTCAGAATAGCTTAAAATACAGTAAAAATCCGGTTAAAAGACCCAGCAAAGAAGAATTGCTCCTCTCATGCCCCTGGCTCACCAAGGAGATCTTTAAGACCTCCGCAGAGAGGGCTGTCTTGACCTGGCGGTGAAACGATGGCTAATTTGGTGCCAGGTGGGCTGCAGGAGGGAGGCTGCCGCAAAGACATGGGGCCACTTGCTCAGACCGGAAAAGCCTGTGGGATTCTGGGAATTGGAGTCCCTGCCAGATCGAGGGTGGTGCTAGTAGGCCATGCCTAGGCAGCAGAAAAGGTGGCTTGCATGTAGAAGGTCACCCCTCCAGTCCACGGCCACCCGCAGTTTTTATTTTTAAAGGGCTCAGGCACAGATGACGGGAAAGATTTTTGCCTGAGACGATGCCGTATCTTGGGCTTGATGGGAAGCCAGCTTGGGGGCCTTCTTTTCCAAGGCCTAGACTTCTGTGCAAGAGAGCCAGTACCAGGTGGCTTCTCAGAAAGTGCCTGCGGCTTCTTGCTCTTTCTGGTCTTGGGTGGAACCTTCCCCAGGGCAGCGACCACCCAGTTCTCCAAAAGGATGCTGTCCTTCCCTGCCAGAACAACAGCACAACGACCAGCCCAACCCCTTTAAATGAAGCCCTCTGTTATCTTCTCCTCCTCTCCCCCCAAAAGGTGTTCGATGCTACCAACACGACGCGTGAGAGAAGGTCGATGATCCTGCATTTTGCCAGAGAAAATGGATTCAAAGTGAGTAAAAAAAGTGTAATAACAGAAAGGACTACCCCGGCTGTTGCTACACCCGCTGCTCTTAGCAGCTGATGTTTCTGAGAAATCGCCATAGATACTGTTATTTTTCCTTTTAAAAAATCATTTTTGCAAGTTTTTTCGTTTTTAAAGCATGTGGGGTGACAGAAGTGGTGTCTGGCTGGGACATTGACTTGAGTCTCCATATCCTTTGCCTGTAGACATTAGAAGGGCTATGAGGGTTTCATTTATCACAGCTAGGAAAGAACTTGCTGCCTGAAATCGCAAAGAGCTGATGCCGGCCGAGTAGAAAATCAGAGGGACAGGCATTCTAGCTGTATGTCACCACCGTCTATGTTTCTCTTGGCCATCCTTTGTTTTAATAACTGTCTTTTTCTGCTCCTCCCCAGGTGTTCTTCATTGAATCCGTCTGCAATGACCCGAGCGTTGTTGCTACCAACATTATGGTAAGCATTAAAAGTACGCCCTCTGTGTCAGTCTTGTCCTGCCTGGAGAGAGAGCCTTTTAAAAGGCTCCCCATTGAAGTCCGAGTCCAATTCAAGGTGTTGGTTATCACCTATAAAGCCCTCACCAGCTTGGGTCCTGGTTACCTAAGGGAGCGCCTGCATCCATATATGCCCTCCCGCCCCGAGATCGGTGGCAGAGGCCCTTCTCCGGGAGCCCTCCATGAAGGATGTTAGGAGGGTGAGCACCCGGAGGAGGGCCTTCTCTGCAGTGGCGCCCCATCTATGGAATGCGCTCCCCAGAGAGGTCCGCCTGGCGCCGTCGTTACTTGCTTTTCGGCGCCAGGCCAAGACCTTTTTATTCAAATGTCATTTTAATTGTTGATTCTATTTATTGATTTTAACAACTTTGGCCAGGATGTCTCCATCTGTATTTTATTGTATTAATTATATTTATTTATTTGTAAGCCACCTCGAGGCTTATGCAGATGGGGCGGCATATAAGTTTGCTAAATAAATCAATCAATAGTGCCATTTGTGCTAGACGTGGACACAGCTGGCTTTACGTGATGCCTTGAGTAGACCTGGTTGAGTGCCGCGCAGGGCTAAAACCTTTACTTGCCCGTGGGCCTCATGCAGAGGTGTTGAACCATGTTTAGCTTGAGGGGGCTTCATGCAGGTGTGCTGAGCAGCTTCGGAAAATGAGGGGAGAGGAGGGGAAGGGAGTAGCGTTGGAAGAGGCCCCTAAATCCATCAAGTCCAGCCCCTGTTTTGCTTCCACATGCAGTCACCCGTCCGGCTGCAGCCCGCACCTTTCCAGCTTAGCGAAGCTGACTCAGCATGCCAGCTTTGCAGGTGATATATAGCTGACAACGTGATTGCATTTCAGGAACCTCATTCTGGGGTGGGGTGGAGTGAAATTGGGCCGTGTCAACCTTCGGAATCGGGGGAACCCCACATAAAAGCCATATGACCCTGCAAAGTGGCGTGTCATGTGGGGGAAGCTGGCCCGGCCTTCCCAGAGGCTTGGATTCGGCCCTCAGGCCTGAGGTTAATGGGGGACCTTAAATACGGAGACAGCGGTGGTATTGTGGAGGAATTGTGATGGCCGGGAGAGACCCGTGAAGCTCGCTGACCAAGGCCTGCCCAGGTCACCCTGCCTGGAAGGAGCTGGGACGCCGCTTCTGGGTAGGCCTTGGCCAGCAGCTTGGCAGGGCCGCTGCCTCCCTCCCTCACTCTCCCATCCGGTTCAGATCGGCCCTCGAGGCTGGCTGCCTGCCACGCTCGGATCGGGCTGGCAGCATCTGATGGGCAGCTTGGGCCGGCCGGGCTCTGTCATTGCTGCATCACCCTCTGACGGCTGGCAGCGAAACAGTGTGGGAATCCAGACGCCCATGAATCATGCCTTTTTCCAGCACGCCAGTAAAAGCGTCCTGCTTGGTGACGGGTTGTTTAATTCCCACCACGCACATGTGCCTTTCTTTCTGTTGCTCCAGGAAGTCAAGTTGTCCAGCCCGGATTACAGGGACTGTGACACAACGGAGGCGATGGAAGATTTTATGAAAAGAATCAGCTGTTACCAAGCGAGCTACCAGCCGCTTGACCCAGATGACTACGACAGGTAAGGAACTGGCAGACTCCTCGCTGTTTCTGAAGGAAACAAAGACATCAATTCTCTGCCTACTTAAAATGCTCTATTAAACCGGCTTCCAGGGACAGGAGTCTCTTTGTTAGAGCCAAAACAAAGCAGTTTACAAGTGCTTTAAAATAAATCTTTGTGTGTGTGAATCACCGAGATGCGCAAAATCGAGACTCATTTGCAAAGGCTGTCGCTTAGTTTTAAGGGATTTGATGCACTGAAAAGTAGGAACAGGCAAAGCAGAATTTGGAAATGCTTCCGTGATCTAGCTGGTGAGATGATTGAGCGAGATGGCGGGTGGGGGTGGGCACTAGTTTTCTTCCCCACTCACAGAAGCTTTGGTAGTTAATTTAATTTAATTACAATATTTATATCTTGTCTTTTACAAAACGTCCCAGGATGGCTTACAAACTATAAATAATCAAACAATAGATCATTATAACAAAATACAGCGCAATAAGCATAACAAAGCAAAGCTGAGCTATGATGTTAAAATCGAGTTAAAATATTTAAATATTAAAATACCGGGCAAATAAAAAGGTAAACAAGTTGCTCTGAGTTTCATTGAGGTCTTCTGAGAGGGAAGGGCATAGAAAAGTCCTAGTTTTGTAACCAGAAGGTGGTACACAAATGAGCTGCTCTTGCTGCAATTCAGTGGGGTTCAAAGCACCTAACTCTGTACCGCGGGGTGCAGAACTTCATTAGGCCCAAGGGCGAAGCTCCATTTTGGAGAAGTTCTTGGTGGCTGCGTTCAAGCGGAGGCCAGCAAAAGGGGCAGGAGCAGAAATTTTAGCATATTTCAGCTTTCCGGCTCTTGCTGCCAATACTTAAGCCTTGGCAAGGCTTTCCGTCCAGCTTTTTAGAAAAGGGGAGAAAGTGCGCAATAGCCAGGAAACTGCCAAGCAGATGCTGGTCGGGAGGATGGTGCCTGGACCCTCTGGAAGCCCAGAGAGCTGGACTGGAACCCCAGGCCCGCCTGTGTCGCCTGTGAAACCTGGGTTGGAACGCTGACGCTCCGCATAAGCCCGTTTTAGGCACTGCCAAATATTTCGGCAACTGATCTGCTCATGGGATGAGATGCTAGCTCCAGGCAGGGTGGGGCTTCTTTGGGGGTTTTGTGCACCGTAGATGTGGGCTCCACAGTTGCTCGAGCGCCACGTGTCTTTTGGGCGGATGGCCTTGCGTTAACGGTTCTCATGCGTGCGGGTTCTTCCTCCCCAGAGAGCTGTCACTGATCCAAGTGATCGACGTTGGCCGGAGGTACATTGTGAACCGGGTCCAAGACCACATCCAGAGTCGCATCGTGTACTATCTGATGAACATCCATGTGCAGCCCCGTACCATTTACCTGTGCCGGCATGGCGAGAGCGAATCCAACCTCAAAGGGAAGATTGGAGGGGACTCTGGACTGTCCAACAGGGGCAAAAAGGTAGGGACAGGGCAAATTCTGTGCCTCAGAGCAGGAAGACGTGTCCTTTCCCACGAATGGGCGTAACTGGGCACAGCCACTTCCAGCATTTTGGTATCTTCGTTGACACACGTGGAATCGGGTTGTAATGGTGCAGACGGATGCCCATCCCTGCCTCTTTGTTTTGGGACAGAACCACCTGGCTTTGCCCAGACTGCCCCTCGCAATCTAAATTATGCCCAAGGAGCCATTATGGGTGTCTGCTCTGAATGTGATATTACGGACTGGAGTCGAAAGAACAAGGGGAGGTCTCCATAAGAAAGGCTAAAGGCCTCAGAGAAAGACGGATGAGCATAGGCCAGCGCTCAATTCAGGAATTCAGACATCTGCATCTGAGGGAAAAGAGCCTTTCGCTTCGCTCCTCTGTAAAATGAGTTGTGCTGCATCTTGGACAGGGAGTTAGAAGCAACGAAATTCTCCAGCCCACATGTTGTTCCTGGCTTAGCGCTGTGCCCTGAAGGCCCCCCCCCCCCGGTGAGGTCTATTAGCTCTTGTTAAGCTGCCAGGTTGTGTCGCAGATCAGCCGGGTGTTGGGTTTTTTTCCTTTTTCTCCAAAGCTGTCCAAACCTTCGAGCAAAGGGCCCCTTCCTTCAGCGCATCCCCTTCAGTGGCACAGGCAGTCCTGCTTCTGTCCTTGGGCTGGCTGGGGTGCTGCCCAGCCTGAGGATGCCGACATGCTGCATCCTGTTTCCATGGTGACCTTGGCAGCGTTGCCTGCTGACCTGACCCAGTTGCTGTCACACTGCATTTGTATCCCACCGTATTCCTCTGGTGAGGAGCCCAAGGAGGCGCACGAAGTTCTCTCCCACTCCATTTTATCCTTGTGACAACAACCCTGTGAGGTAGGGTAGCTGAGAGTGGGGACTAGAACCTGGATCTCCCAGGTTCTCCAGGCCAACCCTCTGAGCCCCACACCGACTCATAATTTTCCTCTCCTCACAGCCTCATTTTCCCAGCAGGGGCCAGGCTAATAGATCTTGCTCTTTCTTTCCTCTCTCGATTTCCCCTGCTTTTTCAGTTTGCCAGTGCGCTGAACTGTTTCATCCAGGAGCAAAACCTGAAAGATCTCAAGGTCTGGACGAGTCAGCTGAAGAAGACCATTCAGACGGCAGAAGCCCTCGAGCTGCCTTACGAGCAGTGGAAGGCGTTGAACGAAATCGACGCGGTGAGTGTCACTGATCCATGGCGGGGTAGGAAAGCCGGCCTGCCCCTTTCCTCCCACTGCCTGCCCCCAATCAAGGAGCTGGCCTGGAGGGAAGGCATGGCGGGGTCCGAAGGTCCTTGTGAGCACACTGCCCATGCTCAGAGGCCTGTAGTCACACTGGGGGAGCAGCCACTGAGCTTTCGGTTATGTGAACTTTACCTTTGCAGTCCCAGAGTAGTAACAGCCCAGGCATAGAATAGAAAATAGACATGCCGTCACTTGTTTACAAGTATAACAGTTCAGACTGTTAAGCTTAAAGCGAGCAACACAGAAGAGCCTACAAAATTGAGGGTGAAGGCTAGGGCCCTTTGGGGAGGGAGTTTCACAACTCCGGAGCCACCACCAAAAAAGGCCTGCCCTTTTAGCCCTCATTTGGTGGGGGCACTGGAAGAAGGACTCAGCAGGTGAGCATACGGTCCAGGTAGGTTTGAAGGTGGAAGTTACTGTTTGGGTATCGTTTGGGATGCACCCAAGCCATCTAGGGCTTTACAGATGCATCAACACTTAAAACATCTATAGCCTGCCTGGCTTCGTCCTAAACCTTAAATCAAGGGCAGAGGTTCTGAGGGCCCTAGCTGCAGCTAGAACATTTTCCTCCTGTTTTTGCAGGGCGTGTGTGAAGAAATGACTTACGATGAAATCAAGGAGAAATACCCGGAAGAGTTAGCTTTGCGGGACCAGGACAAGTACTATTACCGGTACCCATCCGGGGAGGTGCGTCTCGCAGAACTCAAGGGCTTGTTTAAAAGCAGGGCCAAGATCTTGAGGGGTGTGGGTAGAATGTGGCTTTCTGCCCCACCTTTCCCTGGCAGCAGCCCGAGTCCCCCCAAAAGGCTTGCCCCTGGGGGTGGGGGGGGTCCCGCTGCTGCTAGGGTGGCCAGGGGACGAGAGAATCACCCACTCCTGTCTGAGCAACCGTGGATGCAGCCTGCAGCATCTTGCTGCATTCGGATGGTGTGTTTTGCCCCTTCGGACACCAGGGGAAGATGATGGAGTATCAGCATTAGCAGGAACGTGACGTGGAGAATTGGGCCCCTGGATGGGAGGCAGGGGCCAGCGTCATCTTAGGAGATCCTGTGGACTGGAATGTCTCTGTCTCCAGCTACACCCTGGATCACACCAGGCACTTCTGTCTCTTACTCCACCCAACGTTCTGTCCCACTGGAATTACTTCCCAGAGGAGAGCTGACAGATGGAGCGGAGCAGCTTCTCAAACGCCGTAGCCCCAAGACGCGCTTCAGAACGAAGCTGGTGAAGCTCCCGCAGGCAGTTTGGCATTACGGCGAACTGGAAAGCACTCCCGTTTTGCAGCTCGCCGTAAGACGCTCTGAACGTCCTACTTCAGGGTTGGCTGTAAAGAAAGCAAAACAGAAACCCAAATATAAAGACACAAAAGGGAGAAGATGCTTCAAGCCAGCTTTGAGCAGTCGTGCCTCTCCTCTCTGCCTGTGTTCTTACTCTCGGCCCTGGTGAATTTGCCAGACACCTGAGGCCTCTTTTAAAGCCTTTTTGTGCCTCTAGAGCTTGTGAACCTCGGAGAAAAACAACCCTGTGAAACATGTCGCTGGTTTGTTTTGAAAGTAAGGCAGGACAAAAGTGAATTTCCTTCAGGGAAGGAGGAGACTTGCCTCTTTCTGAACCGGGTACATTAGGGAAGTGGGTTCCCTCTGGTTCTCCATCCACAATTGGGTTCTGCATCTTCTAGGAGCATTTCCGGATCCTTTCAATTTCTGTTTTCTTCAGTTTTAGTGCATGTGAATGCGTGTACACACACTCACACTCTTTAGCCATCCAAGTAAGGGCTCAGCCACGTTTCCCCAGAATTGTCTTTTATGGAAAAGTGAAGTCTTTCCTCCTTTGTGCCCCAGGCTCCAAGTGGCAAGATTCCCTTCCTTAAACAGAGGTGGGTGGAGAGGGAAATTTTGCCGCAAAGAGCACCTCCCTTTCCCCGAGGCAGTGGTTCCCTTAAAAATGAAGGGACCGCTTCTCCAGCCCTGGTCTGCAAAAGCAGAAAATGGAGCCCTAGAAAGTTTGTTTAAAGGTCTGCAGCATGTTTTTTTTTCTTGGCAGACACTTGGCACCAAGCAATTCTTGGTGATGGATTTTAAAATTTGCTTTTTAACAGCACTGTTTACGTGGTGTGTGCAAGGTTTCCAGTTTATTAAAAAGCACCCTTCTTCATTGACTTCCCAGCCTGTGCCTAATCGAGACTCTGCCGCCTCTCCAGCTTCCGGAGAAACTCCAGGCAGCACAACCAGGCCTCCAGTTCATGTGTTGCTCTCTATGGGCTTCTCAATCTTTAACCTGCAGGCTTCCCTTTCTCTCCTCAGTCTTACCAGGATCTGGTGCAGCGCCTGGAACCGGTCATCATGGAGCTGGAACGGCAGGAGAATGTCCTCGTCATCTCCCACCAGGCCGTGATGAGGTGCCTCCTGGCCTACTTCCTCGACAAAAGTGCCGGTGAGTGTGTGGAGCAGCCGCGGCATCTCTTGCTCCTTCAAACTCTCTCCCTGCGCCCCAAAGCACTCCCACGAGGGAGCAAATCCCACTGAAAGGAGCGGGACCCGCTTCTGAGCCACACTGCTTAGGACGGCACTGTCGAGCACCAAGCAACGGGTAGACCTGTTGACAAACGGGAAATTGCTCTCTCGTTTGTGTCACAAAAAGTGCAGTCGCCACCAGTGTAACTGACACTTCTGACGAACCGCAGAAAGGCAGGCCCCTGCCCCAAGCAGCCCGCAGTGCAAGGATGGGTAGAGAACAGGATGCAGTCATGTTGGTTACGTGTCCTTGGCTTCCCTTCAGCAGGTGGAGGACTACGGGAGCTGCACTTTCTTGGTGTTTGAGGGGGATTTCGAGGGAGAGAACAGTTGTGTTTGGGGTTCTGGGAGGGAGTTCCAGGCAGCAGGAATTTGATTTGCGGGGGGCGGAATTTCCCCAGATGGCCAGTGATTGAAATGCTAGGAGGTAAAGCCCAAAACTTCTGGAGCTCTTTCTGCCCCCCAGAATCTAGCTCACCCAGCCAGATGCTGAGTGACCCCCATTCTGTGCCACACATCTGGAGGTGTCCCCTTAGAGGAGGACATGGGGTTTGGGGTGCTGTTGAAACCCCCAGCGGAGTGTGATCTCTTGTAAGTCTACGGTTCGGTGTCCTCGGGAGGCATCGGGGTGGGGGCCACCCCCTTGAGAATGGGTGGGCCGGTTGAGAGAGCGTTTCAACAGCTGGTGGACAGGGGAAATGGAAGCAGTTTGGAACAACCCCCCCTTTCCCCCTTGAATTTTCCCACTTCTTTTTCTGGGCTTTCTCATCCCACATAATAGCCACTTGCTGTCGTTGCGGTTCTTTGCTAGCCTTCTCCAGCCTGTAGCTCTCCGAAGGCCTGCCATTCTGGCTTCTGTCATGTAACACATCTGGCCCTCTCCAGCTGATCTCTGGTCTGTTCTCTGTTGCGTTCTCTTTCAGAGGAAATGCCTTACTTGAAATGCCCTCTGCACACAGTGCTGAAGCTGACCCCTGTGGCCTATGGTAAGACCGTCTCCCCAAGCATTGTGTGCCCGGGAAGGGTTTCATTGCCCCTAGGCATGGCCTGCCAGGCTTTGAGAACCTCTGCCTTCCATATTTAAAAAAAAAAAAAGTTTCTAGTCCTCATTGTGCTGGCTGGAATTTTTTAAAAGGCAAGAGCAAGCTATGCAAAAGCACGTGCCTGTTTAAGCACCGAGCCCACAGCTTTGGTTTTTGCAGCGTGCTCTTCACTCCCTTGGCTGATCGACAGAGAGAGCTTAGCCCAGACAGTGTCTCTGGGCCTCACGGGAATGAACTTCTACTCGCCCCGCAACTCGCCGGCAGAAATCTCGTCATTGTGCAAGCTTTGACTGCGTGGCGAGTTTACTGAAATCAGGTGTGCATTTGCACACAGGGGAAAAAGGGAAACGTTCTCTCTGCTAGGGTGACATTTGTCTTGTGTGCCCAACAAGAGGAGATGCCTCGTTCTAAGAGAGCGAGGCTTCCCGTCAGATGTGGGAGTGCACACCTGAGCAGATCGCGCCAACTTGCTGGCAGGTTGCGCAGCGCTGGATTGGAGGATGCTGCGGGCGGGCTGGGGAAAGCTGAATTAAGGGATCCTTCGCATGGGTGCGTGTGCTTAATCACTTGCTTAATTGGGGTCACTGTTTTTCAAACCTCAAAAATCAATTAAAGCACAATCCAGTGTATGGGGAAAAAAAAGTCCATAGTGCCCAGCTTGCCTAAACATGCATACCGTTGCGCCTTAATTGATTTCCTGTCTAACTAGATGCGTACATTTCACAGCTTCTGTTCACTGAACCCATTCCCTGCCATCTTCTCTTTTCCTTCTGCCAGGTTGCAAAGTCGAATCCATCTATTTGAATGTCGAAGCTGTGAACACCCACCGGGACAGACCAGAGGTGAGGGGCCACTGGCCTCTTGAGCCCCCCCCCCCCAATCCCGTCAACTTGGAATGAACCGGGGTAGAAACCTGTATTTTAGAGAACTGATGGAATTCCCCCAGTCCTAAGCAGTATTTCTTCCCAACAGCCAGGTTGTGGTAGTGGCAGTCATTGCAGCCAGCGAGTGGGAATAGTAACCTTTGCACACCTCTTCTGGAAAGTCCGCAGTGGCTCAAGTCTCTAGCTCTCATTGAGGTGGTCAGCCTGTTTGTGGACTGTGCCCTTTCAGACTGCAGCTGGGGCCTACATGGACGAAAATTCATCCATGCCCCCACCCCCCGGTCACGTCACATAGAAAACTAGCATATCGGGGAGATGGGTTCTCATGCAGCAGCTGGCCTGCTGGCTTTCTGTGTGCAAGGAATATTTAATTTTTCACTCACGCAAGCCTCCCTGTACAGCCAGAAGGGGTAAACCCCAGGTTCACCGCCTCCGTGAGGAGAAGCCACTGTGGCTTCTCAAAGGTGTACCTCTCATTCTTCTCATTGCATCTGCCAACACTCTTGTTTGCCTTTCCTGCAAATTTTCTGGCCCTTTCCACTGGATTTGCCTTTCATCTTACGAGGGGAACCCTCACAACCCCCAAATCACCTTAAATTCTCTCTGGAACCAGGCAGGGCTGGCTCTGATTCGCTAATTATAACATCACTCGCGAATGACAAGGGTTGAGAAAGGCAGGGAGCAAGTCTTGCAGATTCTTTAAAAATTGCAGGGTCTTTTGGCGGGTTTTCCACACGCAGATGGGGGGGGTGCCTCCAGCAGGCATGGCGTGTTGATTTCGAGGCTTCAAAGGGGGCACTTGACATGGCACAGCCTGCTTTGACGTCCTTCCGGGGGGCACAGAGGGGGGAAAATTGCTGGCGATTCTGCTGCTTTCAGGGTCTCGCTTTCATTTTTTAATTGTATTGTGTTGTTACATCTCTATCCCACACTGGTTCCCTTTGAAAGGAACCCAAGGCAGCTGCCAGAATCCACCCCCCCCATTTTATCCTCCCAACAACAACCCTGTGAGGTAGATCAGGCCAAGAGTCCACAACTGGCCGCATGTCACCCAGTGAGTGTCATGGTGGAATGACCATCTCCCGAGTCCCAGTTAACTTTCCCGTCCTGGCAGCACTCCGGCTCGGTAGGGCTTGGCCTAATGCAGGGTTGGGACCAGAGCAGGGGGCAGTGAGTGTGTTAAAGTGTGTGTGGGGGCTCTTTCAGAGGGGGGGTGCGCAAGGTGGAGGCATGCTGAACTATCTCCAGATCAGCCACAAAGCTTCAGCCTTTGGGCCTTCTTCCGCCCAGCCCCCCAAGTCTCCCCAAGAAGTGGCGTTGGGACAGACACTTGCAGAGTAAGCAGGTCTCCACCAGATCCCTGAAGGACCAGGTCCTCACTCTGGTAGAAACCCGGCTGTGCCCAGCTAGAAGCAGGGCCTTTTCTGTGTTGGCACTGTGGAATTCCCTCCCACTTGGCCACACTTCCTCTTCAGCTTCGGACACTGACTGAGGCCTTCCCAGTAGGTGTTCAGTGCCGAGGCAGGGCCTGGCAGGCGTGCTTGGACTCGTAACTTTGCCCTGCTAAGAGCTCCCTGGATTTGCGCCTCCCCTCTTATTATTTCATTATTCCTTCGTTGCCTTGATTCCCCGCCTTTCTTCCACTTCCAAGGGCCCCAGGGCAGCTTACAGGATCCCCCTGCTCTCTGCCTTTTCCTCGCAGCGCCAACCCTGTGTGGCAGCTTAGGCGGGAGGGAGTCCCAGGGGAGCATCGCGGCTGGCTGGGGACCCGGCTGCGTCTCCCGGGCCGTCTCCCGGGCCCCGGCCCAGCCAGCCATGCCCGCTGCCGGCCTCTTGCTCCGGCCTGGACAGCGGTGGCGGGAGCCCTTAAGCAATGGCAGTGAAGAGCAAGTAGATCCACGGGGGGGGGGGCTGCTGAGGCTCCCCCCAAAGGGCCCCCACACCCGGAGCCCACACCGAGTTGAGCGAGCGTTCGGTTCGTTGCCGGCGGCACACACGTAGTGCGTTGTCGTTGTTCTGAAGGGATTTTGCCGTCTGTGTGCACCTTTCACACGATTTGCCATGCTTCGCCTCGCCTGGGGGAGGCTCTTGCTGAAAGACAGGCTGCGCAGGAGTCAAAACGACAACGAATCCCCGTCGCGTGCCATGCCGTGCTCTGTGGAGGCGATCGGGGCACGCCAGCCAAGCCGCTGCTTCTCGGGGTTCGTTCTGCTCCTGCTTGTTGCTCGCTCTTCTCCACCACGCGGGCTTGGCCGGCAGGCCTCCCGGTCACGATTCGGACTGCAGAGCCCCCTCATCCTCGCTTCTTCCAGGCGTTCCAAGGAAGGACCTTGGGGCTGAATCTGGAATATTTCACTCCTGGCTTAGCACCGTTGCGTAAAAGGCGCGTCAGCCTCCTTCCTGCAAGGGCTCGTGCACGCGAGAACAAGCTAGGAGGGACATGCCTGGATTTCATCCTTTAAAAAGACCTCCCTGTTTCCTGGCCTTCCCTTTTTCAGTTTTTTTGGTATGTTTTGGCAAATGGATTAACCTGTCATGCGTTTTGTTTGAAAAACTGCTTTTCTCTTCATAACTTCCACCTTCTTCCTTACTTGTTTCTTTCTTTATCTTTGTCTCACTCTAATCTAGGATGCCAGGAAGGGACCTAGCACCCACATGAGACGCAATAGCGTCACCCCTCTGGCGAGCCCAGAGCCCACCAAAAAGCCTCGCATCAACAGCTTTGAGGAGCATGTGCCCACCGCTGCTTCCGCTGCCCTGCCCATCTGTGCTCCCCCGGAGGCGCCTTCCCAGCTGCCCGGACAAGTTGGTTACATTCTTTTGTTGGTGTGTGGTTGCTGTGTCTGTGTGATGGTGACGGCGGCTGAATGTTGCGGCCCGTGTCTGTGCACACTCGCGCTCCTCGGTTGCTTTCACACGTGGGAGGTCACGCCTGGGGTTGCTTCCTGTGACGGTTGTTTTGCAATGGACGGTACTCTGAGATCACACGTAACGTTCGTCTCTCGGCTTGTTTTCTCACTCACCTCCTCCCGCAAAAAAGCAAAATGCTTTGAAAGGATGGCAAAGAGTTCTGTGGCACCTTTGAAGATGAACAAATGATGCTGCCCCCAGTCTGTCTTGGGTCTGGGTTCAGACAACAGGCGAGGGTTGTGTCTGGGTTGTCCCTGAATCATAGGCTATCCTGTTCCCTGAATCCACGGTTTTCTGTGGGCTGTCCACCCATGGTTTGCTATCTTGGCTGGGTTCAGACATCACAATAACCCCTGGTTTATCAACAACCCTTACTCAACACCTGTGTGTGGGTTATCATCTTGTCCGAATGCAATCAGTCTATGTTCTCAGTATTGGCCGGCATCTACCAAAACGTATGCCAGAATTACTGATAGTCTGTAACGTGACACAAGACAACATACAAATGCAGTACTCCAAACCTTAGAAGCTGAGATTTTGCGTTACATGGTTTTGTTTATTAGATGTTTGCCTAAATATGTGGCCAAACAAGCTTCGTTATACCCTTGTGTGCTTTGAAGTTGGTTGTGGAGAGAAAGTTCTGCCCTTCGAACCCTTAAGACAACACGAATTTCAGAAGGAGAGATTAGATTATCTCTTTGCTTTTTCCTCCTTTGTTTCTTCACCACCTTATTATAGCAGGTCGTTTCCAATATCAGCTGAATTCTGTCATAAAAGCGCATTTTCGGTCCCGGTGTCTCCACATTACTGGGGCCTCTTGAAGAGGGCAATTCAGTTTCTGTACCAGTTGCACTACTTTTGTGCTCCAAGCCCAGTGGTCAAGACTGTGGCTCGGGATTGCCGAGCCTTCCACGAATTAACTCTGGGGCCGACCCCTCGGGAACTTTCTCAGCCCCAGGCTCCATTGTAATGAATGGGAACTGTGCAGAAAGGGTTAGGGTTTTGCTGCTTGTGTTGAATGGGCCTTGGGCAAGAGGACTTCCAGAAGAGGGGTGTTGCAGGTTCCCTAGGGCTCGATGCCCCAAGGGGTTTTGGAGGCTGACAGCCTCACTTGATCGTGGAACAAGACCAGACTTTCTCCATACTATAAAAAAATTAAAAAATGGATGGGTGCCTCCTTCGTGGGCCCTTCCTGATGGCACAATTTCCGACTGAATTTCTAGCCTGACCTGTCCTTTGATACCTATCTGCCTCTCTCCCTTGAGGCAGTCTCTGTGAGCAGTGATCCGATCAGGATCAGCTCTCCACTACCTTGCTGCTGCTGTTTGTGTTGTTGTCGTCGTCCTCCCGGCTGGTTGGAGCCAGGGGCTGCTTGGGACATTGTGTGACTTTGCAGATGAGGAAGTTGGGTGGCTTCGCATAATCGCGCTTTCTTAGCGGTTGGATTAATCCTCTTTCAGGGCTTTCTGATGCCTTTTGTTATCCAGCTTTGCACACCATTACTGATTTCTTTTCCATTTCTCTCCTCCTGTCCCCCCCCTTTTGTCTCTTCACAGCCTTTACTGGGAAAGGCCTGCCTGTAAGTATTCTCTTGCGGGTCGCCCTCCTCCTCAGTCGCCTGGCTGCCTTTGTTTCCCCTTCCGCTGCTTCCAAACCGTACTGAGCGCTTAGCCTTTCATGTGTGCCTTGCACCTTGGTTGGGGTTGCTTTACCGGTCTTTTTGGCTGGGGTGCGGAGGGATGGCTGAAATGAGCATCTCCAAGGACCTGCTCCTTCGTATCGGGGAGAGGAAGAGGGTGAGGCATGCCCTGCCCTTCTTGCCCGCTGCCTTGCCTTTTAGAGGAACGGCACGGGCTGAGTTGTAGACTGCACGAAGGCACGCAGGAGGCCCCTGTTCGGGTGTTCGGCTTGAAACCCGAGCAAGCTGCAGCAAGTCCTTTCTTTGTGGACAAGGGATACAATGGCATCCTTACCCGTAGCAGGCAAAGGCAGTCCGGGCCCCTCTGCACCATCAGGACCGCCTCTCCTGTCAACCCCGGCCATGTTTGCCAGGGATACGGCAAAGTTCAGTGTTCAGCACCCGGCGAAAGGGTTTGGCACTAGATCCAGGGCAAACAAGAGAAGGATCATTTGTGCAGCCCTTGTGTGGTTTGGGGGATCTGCAGCCCTCTGCTGTGGCTCAGAAGGAGAAGGCACCAGGTTGCACCAGTGTGTGGAGTCGCTTGTTTTGGGGGGCAGTCCTGCAGAGATGAATGGGAGCTCAGAAAGTCCCACTTCCGATTCCAAGAGGAAGTGCCATTTCGGAGGAGAACGCATCCTGGCAGCTCCAGCCTCCTCGGCTCCCTGCTTCCTATAACACCCCCTTTAGGAGAGCAGCTGCGGCAGTTCTTCCCACATCACCTGCGAGGGGGCAGGAGACGGGGTCAGGACTCCAGTTCCCAGCTCCAGGGTCAAAAGGCTGCATCTGCCTTCCCACCCTCCGATGCCCAAGGAGGGATTACAGAAAATCCTACAAGGATCTGCTACGGCAGTTGATAACAATAGTAAAAAATTAACACCATAGTACAGTAAAAGCGCCAGGGAAAACAGAAGGTGAAACGACAGCAGCAGCACCTGTCCATAGGTGTTTTCTGCTGTTATTTTTTTAATAATAATTTATAACAAAGATCTGATACCCCACAGCTTGAACACAACAACAGGACTTTCAGAGCCACTTCCAGGAATCTAAAATGCAGCCATCATGGTTCTGACATTGCTTTTAAGTTCGAAAGAGCCGCAGTGGCTCTAACGAAGGAAGCCCTCTGTCTGTGGCTCTTCGTAATTATGGCAGGGTTGCGCTTGACGTTCCCAAGGTGCAGTTGCAGCTTTTGGCATGGCCTTTTTCCTCTGTGCCGTTTGGCATCCTCAGCGTTTGGCTTTGCAAGGTGGACCCGGCAGCTGGCGGCACGAGAAAAGCCCATTTCCCCTAGCATGAGCTGGGGAAAAGTTGAAATTGCATTTTGTTTATATAATTAATTCCTATACCATCCAACGGCCAAAGCGCTTGGACGCCAGTGCTGAGGCAGGCATATCACGCTGGGTTTTGTTTTGTGCCATTTGGTTCAAGCCAGGGAAGAGAGAAGGTTGCATTTTTTAAGAGAGAAGGTTCTTTTTAGCAGTATTATCCTTCTCCACGGTGGTGTGGAAGGGTTAGCACAGCCTTCTCCCCCATGGGCCTCCAGGTGTGTTGGGAAAAAGCTCTGCCCACATCTGCCCCCCACTTCTGGGGTCCTGGGCAGCAGAAGGCTGGGTTAAGTCTCAGAGAAGAGCTTACCTGTGCATCTCCAGGGAGAGCATGGGAAGAAACCCGCACCTGTGGCAGCCAGCACCAATCCCTGCCTTGCCTTCCCCACAATCATTTGTGTGGGTTAAGCCATGTCAGCAGCATAAAGCATGTATTCTTTGTTTAAGTGCTGCTGGACTTGAATATAGGCCGTAACAGAGAATTACCACGTGCTAGGAGACGAAGAGGGCATTTAAGCTCCTTCCTGGCAGAGACTTTCCCCTCTTCCTGCAGCCTCCCAAAGCAGTTTTTCCGTATGTGTTTGTTATTGCTGCATTTCTATCCGGCTTTTCTTTCCCCTTAGGAGGAACCCAAGCTGGCTCATGTATCCTCCCCTTCATTTTATCCTCTCAACAACCCTGTGAGGTAGAGTAGGCCAATTGTCAGTGCTCTGTGAGCTTTCTGGCTGGGGAGCGGCAGAGTAGGGGGCGGAAGCCCCTCACCCGACTGATCAGGGCAGGCTGGCGATTCCTTTGCCACTTTGCCCATTGTGAGCTTCTCTGCTTTAGAGGAGCAATCCATGATGGTGGACCTGTTTTGGGGATGGGAGTCAGTACCATGGACAGCGCCTCTAAAGCTCAAAAGGAAAGCTGCGGTGGGTGAAGAACCCCCCCCCCCCCCGGGAAGGAGTAATGGGCCTCCCTCGAAGCTGTTTGTCTTTTGTGTTGCAGGATAAACCACTTGTGTGTGAGGGGGGAGAGTACTCTGCCCCTCCTGAGTGTTGGAGTCATGTCACACTCCGAGAATGCTGATACTTTTTAAGTCTCGCTGAAATCCTTCCAAATTAAATGGGCTCCGTTTTGTTTTGTTTTGTTTCGCTTTGCGTCGTGTTCTGTTTTCCTCGCTTGGTGCTTGCGTCTCATCCGAAGGCATTAAAAGCGTCAGAAGCCAAACAAGGCACATGGCATGCAAAGCAAGGCTGCCCCAGTTCAGAACATAGCACAGCCCCCAAAGTCCAGGATCCGGGCATGTGCTTTGCATGTGGGAGCCCCCCACCCCCCACCCCAGCACCTCATCTCTCGGGTTTGGTCCCCCAGCTTCTCTGATCAAAGGGTATCAAGCCAAGGACCAGGATGGTCTTCTGCTTGAGATGTGGAGAGCATTTAAAGTCCAAGCAAACTTCATATGCTGTAAATTGCAAGAAAGCTGCTCTCCTGTGTTGCGTTTCGCTGCGCAAACTGCAATGGGGGCGTGGCTCTCTCCATTGCACCTTTAACACGCATGTCGCTTCATCTGGAGGAAGAGAACCCCCTGCATGCACAAGCCCTTCTAGAATATGGGTGGCCTGCTAGGGAAGCTCCCAACATTCCAGTGTTGGGTGGAGTTAAAAATGCTCTATTTATTCTCTTCTGGCCAGTTAGCAAAGCTTTGGGAGAGCATTTGGACCTCTTAGAATGGTGCGTGGCCACCGACAACCAACGGTCCAGGAATGGGATGGAGTCAAAGGAAGGGCTCGGCTCGTTCGGCCCCAAAAGGCCACACTAGAGTGCAAGGGAGGCCGGCTTTGGCTTCCATGTCTCTTCTGGATAATCACACCGCATGCTTCTCCTTCACGGCTTTTCTCTCTTTCCCTTTTCACGCTGAAAGACGACCCATTGGTTACTTTCTCAAACTTTTTGCTTTACTAATATTTCCAAGGTAAAGGGGCTTGCTGCCCGGCATGTCATTCTACCCCCAGCCTAACCAAACGGCACTGGAATAACTCCTTGAGACGGTGCATGTACTTGCTCCTGCTTGCATTTTGGGGAAGAGGCGTGTCTTGGCCAGAGCTGCCTGGAAATCAGAAGTTACCCGTGGGGAGAAAGAGTTTTTGGCTCTTGCTGGCACACGCGTGAGACCCAGAAATACCTTCTAACTTGTATGGTCTGCTAGTATCCCATTACATGCCACGGCCCCGCGTCAGAATTCGCTTTCTGGTGCATAACTGGAGTGGCAGTGGCCTTCCGTTCATTTCCCTGCATGCTTGTCATGCCTTCCTGCAAGAGCCGATAAATGCAGCCACCTTTAAAGGAACCAGGGGGCTAAATTCCACCACAGAGGCTCCTGCGGCCACATTCCAGTGCTGGGTGGGATGAAAACTGTCACGATCCCTTTCATCGCTGTGCCGCCCAAGAGCAAAAACTTTCTGGAAAGTTCACAAGAGTTCATAAACACAGATGCAATAATAAAAATAGGTGGCATTTGAAAGTACAATCAAAGGGAGCATACGATTCCAATGTGCACAATCCAAAACCGTTCGGACGATTTAAAATCATTTCAGTGAACAGTAGAGCTGTTCAAACAGGTTGCGGCTCCCACTCAGTGCAACTGAACGCCTGGGAGTAAGAGGGCAATCTCAACCAACCTGGCACCAGAAAGTTAACTCTGTGGGCACCGAATGGGCCACAGGGAGATCATTCCTGAATTGAGGGGCCACCACTGAGAAGGTCCCCTCCCTTGGTGCCTCCCTTTGGACCTTTCTTGGAGGGGGCACTCAGAGGAAGGCCTTGGGGGTAGACGGGCATGTCCAGGTGTGAGCATTCCCTTTAAAGCTTAGCAGATCCTTCCAAGCTTTAAGAGTGGAAGAAGGCTCCTCAGAAACCCTCAAACCCTGAGCATGGCTGGGTGGGAACCGCAGGGCTTTCCCTGTCTAGCCATCCTAACATCACACCCTCACAGTGCTGTTGGTTTCTCCCAGAATAGCGGTGCATTCTTGTGGTGCCCCCTTCTTGAGAGCAAAACACTCAGTCCCCACCCCCACCCCCTTTCGGTTACTCCTTATCAAGCAACCCTTTGCAACCTGCTGTCCCCCAGAAGTGTTGGATTGCAGTTCCCATCAGTCCCCACCACGAGCCATGCGGGCTGCCATGATGGGAGTTGCAGTCCCACACATCTTAAGGGCACCGTGTTACAGAAGGCTGGAGTAGAGCATGGCTGGTGAACACCCCCCGACGGCATCTTTCCCAGAATTCGGCGCAAGAGGCAGAACGAGAGGACACATGCCAGTGTCAAACCTCCTCCATGCATCTTAAGATGTGGCTGTTTTCTGTGCGATTGTTTTGCCCGGTAGCTGCTACCTCCCCGGAGAGGGTTCCCACAGCAACCTCTGCCATGGCATTTCATTGGCCTTCTTTCCATCTGCATGCAGCAGATGTCTCGTTTCTCCTTTGCTTCCAGGCTTCCTTTCCTTTGTTGCCTTGACTTTTGTCGTCGTCCGCGGTGTCTTTTCCAAATGTTCAACCCTCAACTCAATGCTGCTTCTCTCTCTCTGCTGGCAGAACCTGAATAGCTCCCACAAGCAGCCTTGAATTTCTCCAGGCGATGCGTGAAAATCCCATCAACGGAAACCCAGCTCCATTGCGTCACTCATCTCTGAAGCTTGTGTCTCCCGTGCGCCTCTGTTGGACTCAAGGCTGACCCACGTGGGCAATTCCCATCACTGTTCATCTGCCTATTCGGACTTACCAGATGGAGTTTGGAGGGGACGGGTGGGGGGAACACGGAGAGTAAGAAGAGGAGGAGAAAGCAAACATCTCATTTTAATGTCAACTGGAGCTAACACCTCATTTTTACCTGTTTTTTCCTGTTCTCCACTACTCCAGCCCAGGCCCTGGTTTGGGTAGATCATAAGCACTCCACGTGTCTCAAGTCTTTTTTATTAACTCTAAAGTGACACAGTTGCCTTGCAGAGAACGAGGTGGAAGGTGCTTTGCTGCCTCGACAGACGTGTGTAAATAAAAGATGGTGGTTTGTGTTGGTGCACGCAAGGAGGAGGGGTGTAGCTAGGTACGGGGGCACCGGAGGCCTTCCTCGTGACACCGAAGTGCGCTCAGTCTTGCCGGTTTGTATGTCTCTTCTGCTGCCCCCTCTCCCACCCCAAAGTAAGAAATCGGTGGAGGTCACCTATACCTACAGAAAGCACGGCTGTTCTGGTGAGGGTGGGGATCCGCTGCTTGATTTTTAATGACAGCAAAACCCATTCCCGGGCCTCTTTCCAAGTATTGAGAAGCTGCATGGGGGATTCCTTACCACTCCGCGAGCGCCTCGCATTGGGCCCAGGCAGATCCTCCAGCAATTCGTGCTGAAAAGTCGCTGGCATGCTTCGCTCGGCACCAGGCTGGGGCTGCGCGGGTGCAAAACAACCATTTGACTTCTATTTTATTTCCGGGGACTGCAGGGAAGGGGAAGGGCTGGCTCTACAGAGGCCACGCCTGCATGGCACTCTGCAAGAAACTGCCTCGCTCCCTTTGCTTCTTTTGGCTTCCACGCTGCCAGATGTCCGGCCCATTGTAGGTGCAGTATTGTTATGCATTGCTCATACGTGGATCCGCCCCCCCCCCCCCCCAGCCACCTGCTTCAGTTGCTGCATGCGCTGGGTTCTTTAAAGACTTCAGGCAGAAGTGATGAGCAGTTGGATGCACGCGGGTCGCTCAGCTCTGCAGGGCTGCGCACTGATCCTGATGCGCACTCGCGCAAGGGTGGTGGCCACGCCCTTGAATTGCTGGATCAAAGGGAATTACCGGACACCCATCACTCTTCTCCAGAACAGATTAATAAATCCATTTCCAGTTAGCCGAGTTTTAGATCCAGCAACCCAACTTTGTGGGGGATGCCATTCATGACTCTAATATGGACGTAACCCATAACAACAGTGAGAGAAGATGTTCTGATCTGTTGAGATAGAGACATCTGAGGGATTCTGCACTAGGGAAGCCCCTAGGTTATCAACTCTGGTTGAGTTTTATCTTTTTAAGGGACGGTCCTATACATATCTAGCTGGAAAAGACTGCATGCTCGCATTGTTTTGCTCGCATTATGAGCTCTCCTCTTACCAGGCTTTTCTAAAAATGGACCCCCCCATTTTGGAGCAGTCGGGTGCAAGCAGCGCCTGACGTAATGAAAAAATATTGCCAGCGGTGGGTCCTTTACTAGCCCCATCAGGGATGGAATGTGGGACTGAGGCTCCTCCACCAGGGTTCTTGCCCACATCTACCCACTTGCACACTTCCACTTAGCAGGCAAGGCCTTCCTCGGACTGGGCAGTGACCCAGTGGGAATTGGGCCCTCTCGTGCGCCGAGGTTCGCCTTGGCATGGCCGAGCAGCCGTTCCACCCACCTGCCACAGCAGGTGCTTTTGCATGGCTTAACACTGAGCCAAAATGTTCCACCACCTGTGGCCCAGTCGGACACCCGAAGATTTTCTCACGAGCAAGGAGCCTGTGCATGCAACCTGTGCATTTTGCGTTTCCAGCGTGTTTCGCATGCATTGCCTTCCCTTCCTTGCTTGCCCCCCCCCCCCCAGCATTAGCTGCTAGGGTGTCCCCCCTGCTCCCCTAGTTTTAAAAACTTATTTAAACAAAATTCCCTGCACAGCCAGCGCTTTCTTATTTTCCTTCACCCCCTGCCCTGGCTATATCAGTCTGTTGCAAACCACAAAAAAAAAAAAAAAAAGCTCTAGCCCTCGTGATGAAATTGCAAACTGTCCTTTGCTTGATTTTTGTAGCCTGGATTGGAAAGAAATGGGAATTGGGAGTTCAGGAACTGGATTCCTTCCCTTGCTTCCAAGAAAGATGTCCTGGGATAAAAAGCTTCCCTATTCAGCAATTGGAATGAAAGCGGGGAGCCTTGGTGCGTGTGTCTTTGGTTTTTCTAAGGTGCCCGTGGGGGAGAGGAGGCCGTGCTGTCGTCGTGCCCGTCGAATGAGAAAAGCGAGTGAAAGCCACTCAAACGGCCTCGTGTTTTGGTTGCATTTTTCCTTTGATACTTGAATTTATATTTTTATCATTTTTAATAGCAAAGTGCTATTTATTTATTTAACTGATGCTGAACTGAGAGGAGGGGTTTTCTTCATGATTTGTGTGATGTTGATTTTGTATATATTTGGGGGTTTTTTTGCCTGAGACGAAGCAGTGCCAGCTTATAAAACAGGTTTGCCTTTTGGAAATTTGTATATTTTGCAGTTGCTGGACCAATAAAACCATCTTGAAATAAAAAAAAACTTGGTTGTGTTTTCCTCTGCAAAAGTTGGCCCCACTTCGTGGAAAATGGGTGAAGCTCAGGGGTGTGGTTTTGAAGCACAAGTCCTGCCTGCTGCAGATAACGGGAAGTAAACATCTCTGGTGTCTGCTTTGAATCCACGTTGGGCATTTTTCTCCAGAGATTTCCTGCAGCAGCTGAGGAGCGTGGTGTCTGGAAGACCTTTGCAGGCTTTCCAGTCAAGCCCTTGACTCTCCCACCTTTCAGTCCGACACCCCGATGTTCACCTTCTGCAACACCCCTGTGAGGTCGGTTAGTCAGAAAACGCATTTGCTAAGGTTGCCCCGTGAGCTCCACGGGCTCAACCGAGACTCAAATCTGCTTTCTCATTTTTCCTAGCAGCCCGTTTGCTGCTGCGTCATTTTTTTGATTCAACACAGCCCTGTGACACGTCCGCAGAATGGATTTTGGAAATGTGAAATGGCACTGAAGCGAGCATTAAAATCTGTGGTATAAAAGCTGGTGGAATTAAAAAGGGACCCTAGAAGCAGGGGAAAGCTCCCAAACGCAAGGCAGTGGCTTCTTCCATGGAGTCTGTCCACCTCGTAATTGGCCTTCCCCTTCCTCGGCCTTCAAGTTTCCCTAACACAAATGCCTTCTCCAGTGAGTCTTGGCTTCTGTGATTTGCTGGAAGTATGACACCCTGAAATCTCATACCCCCCATAATTTCACAGATGAAAACATTTCTGACTGCTGTTAACATCACGCCTCACCTCTAACACACAACTTCAGGTATTTTTCATGCATTCGATGAATGTACCCTGAAAAGACTTGTCCTCCTCCATTTTGGGGCTGAGAACATAGGGTAGATGAAGCACAGTAGAAACAAATCAGGATATCTGAACCTCTAATTCATGCTATGCTCCTATGTTCTGTTAGCCAACATTCAAAATGGTCCGGCACCATATAATACAAAGAGGCAAAGTGTTTGCTTATTTATTTAGTAAATTTATATACTGCCAAACATGGTTTAAAATACCTCTGAGCGATAAAATCTTTGGTGCTTTAACATGTGCATTAGACGCATATTTGCATCTTTATCCCATGCGTCAAAGTTCACCTCCTTTCCTCAGGGCTGCCAAAACATAACCCATGATATTTCATTGCTCCCAGAGAATATTTAACCTGGGCATTCCTCAAAAGTAAACTAGAGTTGTTCAGACTTTAAACAGGGACCGTGGAAATGAATTGTTGAGCCCAACACCCAGCCATCTGTCAGGACTGACACATTCCTAGCCAGACTTTGAAACAGGATGAAGAGGGTCGGTCATCCTATGCTTGCGGAGGTCCATCAGGCAGAGGGTGCGGTGGGATTTGGAAGAAAGCTAACAGGATGGTGTGGGAAGGCTGGAGTGTATGTCCCCATTCATTTCAGTTTCTCTGGCGTGGGTAGGAGGGCAGAAATCGGTTTTTTCTTGCATGCTGCTGCAAAGCATCTGAGAGAAGGCAAGATTGCTCAGAAACTCTACAGCCCTTCTGAGATTCGGAGAGGCGAGTCTGGGGACAAGATCAGGTACTTTGTCTAGGGCTCTGTTACCAAGTCCCCTCACTGGGCCCCCTTTTTGGCCACAGAGAGAGAAATTCAAACCTGTTTTTCACTTTCAAAATAGACGCATCTTTGTAATCAGGGCTTACCTGACTTCAAAGTTCTGAACTTTTGTGGCAGCAGCTCTTTTAGCCTCTTTTCTGCTGAGTCACACTAGAGATCTTTGCACAGTTTCTGTTTTATTGTGCATACAAAAAGAACTAAGCAACACCATTCAAAACACAATATTTGAACAGTGCTTAAGAAAAAAGACCGTAGCCTTAATTACCTTTATATTGTGTATAGCAGAATGAACAATCATTCATTATTGTTTTCAATAACATTATTGTTATCAATAATTATGCATGTACTCGGACAAAAGAACCCCTAATATCCATATATTTACCCATTTGTAAATTATGCCTAAAGGGCACCCATTCAAAAATTGAGAGTTTCATTACATCCTCCTCCCATTGTATTATGCCGGGGGGGGAGGGGGGGCATTTATCCTTCCATTGTCAACAGGGTGCAAAAATCCATTTACATTGACCTTGTGTTAGGTTCCAAGAGATGGGTGGGTAATTTAAAAGAACCTGTGCATTTTAAATATTAAAAAACCCTTTTCATCTCAAGATTTATCTGAATTATTACCTCCTCCCCAAAGGAAGGCAAAAGGAAAACAGGAAGACCAAGCAAGAGATGGATGGATTCCATCAAGAAAGTCAGAGCCTGGAATTTAGAACAGCTAAGCAAGGTTGCCTGGATGGACAGGATATTGGGGGCGGGGGGGGGGGCTTTCATTTATAGGGTCACCCTAAGTCGGAGATGATTTGGTGGCAGTGAATCACAACAACCCTGCAGTGTGGCCTAGACTCAAGTCAGCGTGGCAGAAGGGAGTGGGGGAATCCTGTTGGGACTGATTGTGTCCAGATACAACGGGAACATGCATCTAATATGCTGCCTTAATCTGCCCGTCCCAGGCAATGAACATCAAAAGCTACTTTAGACTTTCTAGCTCAGTTTGGTGATGCTAATAGCAGGAAGGCGCCCGGGTTTCCTGCAGAAGCTTCCCAGCCCTACCTGGAAGTGTCAGGGCCCAAACAGGGACTGTTTGCATGGAACCAGGGATGAGCTCTGGACCTCTCCCAATTCTGACTGCTTGATAACAGAGGATCTGCTGCTTTTCTTTCCCCGCTTCCTTCCTTTCCAAAGCATTCTATAATTTCGGGAAGGCAAAACAGACATCCTCCCACTTTGGCACCCCCATGCTATAATTTTTGCTTTAAAATCATATTCTCCTTTCCAACAATAAGATTCCCAAAAAGCTGTTAAACTTCAGGGATGCCAAATCAAACTCCTAATTTGAAAGGCATGATCGTGGCAAGTAAACAGTTATTTTTTCCAGGTAGGGTTTGCTTTTATTTTTATACTAGGAGTGCAGAAGCAGTTGTGAAGCTTAGTGAGGGGAGCAGAGATAGGCTACCCACATGCTTCAGGGTCGCTTCCGGTGGCTGGGTTCACACAACAAATGAACCCCGTACAGTGCATGGTTAAAATTCCCCTTTGATGGATGATTCTGCTTTTCTTGGCCTGCTACTCTCTAGATTAGAGGTGGAGAATGTGGAACTTTTGCACAGTTGTTGGGCTGGAGGTCCCATCAGCCCTGAGAGTTGCAGTCCCACTACATCTGGAGGCAAACATATACTCCATCCTTGCTCCAGATGTCTTGGACTCTTGGCTAATGGAGGCCAAGTCCTCCCAAGGGTACCCAGATGTATAACCCTGCAGTGCTGAATTTCTAAATCATTGCCTCTCCTTAAACAAGAAAACAGATCTTCGGATTTACCTCAAACCAATGCCAGCATCCCGCTCTTGGACACACACCTTAATGTGCTGAGGGGGATGGAGAGCATCAGGAAGCCAAGAGCCATGGCACCAGGAGGCCAGGCTGTCTCCCTGGGTGGCCAAGGCGCATGGACAAAGCAGAGAGAGCAAGCTACGATGCATCCAGCCTCTTCAGGACGAAGGGCTGCACCAGGAGAAAAGACGGGATCTCTGTCATGGTGATGGGGACCGAGAAACTCCTGAAGGGCAGCTATGGGTCAATGTCATGGAACCTTAGAATCAGAGAACAGTAGAGTAGGAAGGGGCCCTGAAGGCCATCGGGTCCAACCCGCTGCTGTTGCAGGACACCGACCTACACCATCCCACTCAGGTGGCTGTCCAGTTTCTTTTTAAATGCCTCTAGTGTGGGAGAGCCCCCCACCTATCCAGGCAGCTGCTTCCCCTGCTGTATTACTTTGATAGTGAGGAAGCTCTTCCTGATGTCCAGCCTGAATCTGGGTTGTCACAAGTCCTGCACTCTGGCATCAGCAAGGAGAGATCTTGGCCTTCCTCTTTGTGATAGCCTTTGAGGTGCTTATAGAGGGATCTCCTGCCCCCCTCAGCCTTCTCTTCTCAAAGCTGAGCATGCCCAGTTCTCACTCTCTCCTCACAGGGCAGTGTTTCCAAACCCTGGGTCATTTTGTTGCCCTCCGCTGGACCCTTTCTAATTTACCTGCATCTTTCTTAATTCTTGGTGCCCAGAACTGGGCACAGTATTCCAGGTGAGATCTGGCTAATGAGGAGTATAGGGGAACTACTACTTCTCGTGATTTGGCAATAGCATTTGTCCTTTATGCAGCTGCATTGCATTGTAGGCTCATATTTAATCTGTTGCCCACAATAATTCCAAGGTCTATTTCTTTTGCAGTTTTGTTCTGTACTAGTAGTTCAAGGTGACACAAGGAAAGGATCTTTCACAGACAGCAGCAGTGACATTCAAGCCAACTCTGGTTAGAACTGCACCCAAAAAAGCAAATGGTAAACCACTTTGAATTTTCGTACCCTGAAAGCTTTATAATGGAACAATTCACAATGAAACAAAAGATAGTGGCAGAAGCTGAGACTCCCTGCTCAGAAAACACTCAACTTCTGGGAAGAGCAAAGGCCAAGTTCAAATAGCTCTGTTATTAATGATGCAACTGGAACAAAGCTGAAAATATACCCAGAGGCGAACAGAAAGTCCAGTGCTGCAGAGCGGATACAGCCGGAACATGAACATGTGACGTGTGAATCAAAGCAATCTGGAAGCAGGAAATGGATTGAGTAAATATTGCAGTACTTGGGTGTGAGCACACCGGAGTGGCCTGGAATCAGACATTTACAATCTGGCCGACTCAAAGGTTTTACACTGGAACGGACAAGCCCAGAAGGACAGGGTGGATCTGATACTGAAGCAAGATGTGGCACAGGCAGGCAGGGGCTCCAAAGCAAGGCCTGCACTCCAACAGATCCAGAAAAGAGTTCTGTGGATACTGTGGGCTGGCAGAAAGAGGAACGAGTGCGTCCTAGAGCCAATCAAGACGGAACGTTCCTGGAGACAAGCGAGGCGGAACAGGTTGTTGGGCTTGGGCTTCGGGCGCATCATGAGATGGCAGGAGTCCCTGGAAAAGTCCATCGTGCTAGGGAAAGTTGAGGGCAGAAGAAGAAGAGGAAAAGCAAGGAGGAGATGGATCCACTGCATGAAGGAGGCCCTGGCCTTGAGCTTGCAAGAGCCGAGCGGGGCTGTCCAGGACAGGATGTCTTGGAAGGCTCCCTTTCCTGGCATCACCATAAGTCGGAGAACATGGTAGCCCTTGGCAATGACAACCACGAGCGCCTGGCTCAGCTACGACGCGTGATCCCCATGCGATCACGATTGTTTTTCGGAGAGTCTGGGCTCATTCTGCTTGATGAGGTGAGGATGCTCCAGACAACCACAAAGTGCATGCTCAGTCAGGCTGGTTTTCCAGGTTGCTCGGGAAATCCCACTGAAAGCATTTGTACTCTCTGCACCTTGTTTACACATCTTCATTGGGATAAACTCCCTGACCTGGCGTTTCACCATCCTGCAAACCAGTTGGCACGAAAACTGTTCCGAGTCATGATGCTTTTGCAGATGCAAAGGGCAACCACCAGGCACTGGGTATCCTGTCTGCAGCAGGCAGGGCCTCGAGCTCCCAGGCTGGATTAAGTCCAAATGCAAAGTCTGTGGGCAATCCAGGCCCAAGCGCAGGGAGCGCCAAAGGAGAGCCAGGACAGAGGGGAAAAACGAATCGGAGAAATGCAAACGTGGCTCCAGCATTTCATTTAAGCCTGGACCTTCAGAGCACAGCTGTGGGCCACCCTACGAAGGGTCTCCTCACGAGTAGAGCTTTGCTCACAAGCATACTTTTACTCCTGAGAAGTCATTATCCCTCAAGCAGGTGCTTCTGGCTAAGCCTGACCTTTTGATGGCCGTGTGCTCCATCGATCGCTGAGTCCAGGAGAGGCCGAGTCCGCCCTGCGGGAAAGCGCCGGTGTTCATCTCCCCTAATCCCTCTAATCTGTCTCAAGTTCCCCCAGAGGCAGGGCAGTCCTCTGTGATGCGTGACTCTGGCTGGGGTGCGGAGGGCAAGGGGACCCCTGTGCCATGTGAAGAGGAAGGAGGCCCTTTGATGCAGCTGCTTTCAGAGAAGGCCGAGCTGCGTTCCAGCCAGGCCAGGGTGCATTTCAGCAATGCCGGCGGCCACGATGGAGGAAGAGGGCTCCTGTGTATTTACAGTGAGGCCCCAATCCGTGTCCTGCTCCTACAGTGGTGCAGAGCAAGCAGGGGCCGGGGGGGGGCTGGGGGCTATGGGGGCTGAGCGGGCCCTGGGGACCTCCGGGGCTTCGGCAGCGGACGCTTCCCTCCGTGGGGCGCAGAGACTGCCTTCCTCACCCAGAGCCCCTTCTGCGCAAGGCAGCAGGATCCGGGCTGCTCCCCAGACTGCGCGGGGGAGGCAAGGTCTGTGGCGTCTCCTGGACGAGGCTGTGGGAAGAGTCCCCAGGCCCAGCCGGCTCTGTGCCCCCCGCACCCGGCTGTTGTGGGGCCCTGGGGGGCTGACTGGAGGGACCTCACAATCCACGACAAATCCCCCACATTAACAGTGAGCCTGCTCACGGCTGGACACACCCGGGGTCTGCTTTTCCGACCAGGTGGGAAGATGACATGCTGTGAGCGGATCCAGCTGGAGCCGGGGGTCAGACTAGATGGCCCAGGAGACTCCTTCTGACTGGCTCTGTTTCAGTGTTTCTCATCACTGGCCGATCTGCAGGCCAAGGAGCCGGAGCATCCCTGCATGAGTCCACTGCTGGAATCTGCTCCCAGAATTCAAAGACGCCTGACAGCAGGTGGGGAACTTCTTTTGCATGGGGGGCGAATGGACCCACATTGCCAGCCCCACCCAGCGGAGGGCACAGCTGACGGCATGCGGCTTGCGGAGGATGCCCACCAGCAGTGCATTTTCGCCCATGGGGAGGGCACCGGGACTCCTGCTGCTATCTCCAAGCGCAGATGCTGGGGGTCCCTCTCCCTGCCCCCCTCCAAGGATGGGACATGGGGAGGGCGCCCCCGCAGGCAGGCAGGCAGGCAGGCATCTCCACCAACACAAGGTTCCCCAGCCCGGCCTTTTCATACCAGGGACTCCCTTTCGTCCTCGGACAGCATAGAAAAGAGGGGCAGCCACCCCAGAGGGAGCCTGGCACAGAGCAGAGACCTGGGCCCCGTGGCCCTGCGGCCCCTCCCAACTCTACTCTTCTATGGTTCTGTGAAAAGCAATGAGCTCCCTGGCGGGGCGGGGCGGGGGGGCGGGGGGGGATGTCCCTAAAACACTGGGGCAAGGCTGTCTTGGCAGAGGGTGCCAGACTGGACCAGGGGGTGAACTACTTGTTTCCTTCGTTTCTTTCCACCAACAATGGACCCCCCGCTTGTTTAACAGTAATCAAATATGGATAAAAACAGTCAGAATTAAACCCGAGCACCAAATCAATTAAAGACACAACAGTTAATAGTCAGCACTAAACCATCATTTTTCCAAGTGCAATTTAAATATATTTAAAATCCAGATAACAATAAATAATAAGAAGAAACAAAACCATAAAACATAGTAGAATTAAAATACATTATAAATACAACCATATATGTAGGAAACAGGAGGAAAAAAACACAATATGACCAATAACAACAACCAATTAAACAATAAACAATAGAACAGTAAACCAGCAGCGAAACAATAACCCACTCTAGAAACAGATATTAAATAAAGAAGTCTTGACTTGGCGTCGGAAGCAAGATCAAGCGGTGCCACCTTGGAAGGGAATTCCAAAGGTGAGGAGTGACGAAGGAGAAGGGTCTTTTCCTCGCCGGTCCCCCCCTCACCTCATAGGGGGGCAGATCCACAAAGGAGGGCCTCCATTGATGATATCCTGGTCCCAAGCCATTTAAGGGTTTATATGTTAGCACACGCACTTTGAATCGGGCCCGGGCAGTCATCTTAGAAGCTCAGGCCGGCTCACCCAGAAGGTGATCTTTCAAGTATGGGGGGTGGGGGTGGGAGGTTGCTTTCTATGCTGGTCTTTTCCAGATCTAGATCCTTGACCCACTGAGACCAGGATGGCTTTCACAGTGGGGCAGAGCCCCTCCAAAGATGCCTCCCTTTGCCAGCCCGGATACCAACGTGATCCTTCCCACTGGAGACGGCAGGAATCGAACCCACGACCTCCCGCGGGCCAAGTGAGCTCTGCGGCTGAGTTTAGCCGGAACAAAAGAGCAAAATAAATACAAAAATAAAAAAATCCTGCCTTGTTCACTTGCTGCCCCTCCTCTCTGTTGTGCTTTTGAACCGTGGGGTTTATGTAACAGTAAGATCAGCTGCTTTTGGGAGAAAAAGAAATGACATTTGGTAACCCCACGCTAAGGCCAGGAAGGAGGGGCAGCCTGCAGCGACCAAACAGAGGATAAATTCAGACTGTTGAGCTGAGAAGCAGCGGAACTGGGATATCGCTGCCAGGGAAGGTGGAAGGGGTCGGGGAGCAGAGAATAGCAGCAGAATATTCCAGGCTCTTCCCTTCAGTATTAAGTTGTATTAAATGTCTCTGTCCTTTTCACTTACCAGAGTGGATGGCGCTTACCCGACTGAATTACAAAGAATTAAGCTTCTTTCTGCCTTCCAGCATTCTCGATAATGAGTCCAAAGGGACTAGGGCCGCAGATGCTGAAGTTCTGTATCCATTTACCTGCACTGGGCCTTTCCATGCAGAAAGATCCAGGTTTAATTCCTTGCAGGTCCAAGTAGTCTGGGAAAGAATCCTGCAGGAAAAAGAAGCACCAACAGGCAATGTTGTCTAACTGGGACTCATAGTCTGACCCAGTGACTGGGTTCAGCTGGCACAAGAATCTGCACTCAAGAGTTGAGTATGGGTTCAGAAGCTAAGAAGAAACATGGATTTTCTTCATGGGTTGTTTGCAGTTAGCAAGCCATGGGTTGTTAGTGTGGCTGGGTTCAGACAACTTATGTTTCAACTACCAGTGGTTCAACAGCAACCTCCATTCTGCATGTGGGTTATTGTGCTATCTGAACCCAGCCAGAATAAGAGGGAGATAATAAAGGGGAAAAAGCTGAATGTTGTGCTGGATTTGCGTCTTAGGCATAATTTTTGGAAACTTGTGTTTTACTCCCGTGCCCATATCTAATGGAATATATTATTGCAATACAAAGGAATAATACGTCAGGACAAAATAGGTAAAAATCCTTGGCCGGTCTATATTTTTTCTCGGCATTCCTTTAGGGTTCTTTGCCCAGTTTTGTTGAAGCAGAGATCCTGTGCCATTCCAATATAGTTTCTTTGAAATTTTTAAAAATCACTTTTGCAACTAGTATACAGACAGAGAATCCAACTAGAGAGGAAGAGAGAGAAACTTCTGGGGGGCGTACTAAGAGTCATTAGGAAAAAGGATGACAAGGGATGGGGTGCAGGTCTTAGGTCATGGTGTGGAGACATAAACTAAGCATATTGGGATGAAGGCCATCCAGGCACCAAGCACCATGAAAAAAGGAAGGACGGGAAGACCTTTCCAATCTCTCCCACTTGGAGAAGTAAAAATCTAGCTTGCTTCTCAGACTGTGCATAATTTTTGGCAATTAGACAGAAAAGTAAGATCCCTGCAATGCATTTGTCAGTTTGTCTGACGATTTCACTGACCCCGAAGGCACCAAGAACCTTTCAGCGAGAGGTTGTGCAGACTGAACTATGCCACCCTGCCTGCTTTTGAAGCTCCTGTGCTCTCATCTCAACCAAAGTATGACAAAGCAGAAACCCACCAGGTGAAGATTCTCCACTTTGCACCGATGCACCGCCTCCGTAAATGCATCTTGTCCGCAGTGATGTGCTAGGCAAAGATCTGCAGGACAAAGCAAAGCAAAGCAAAATAAAAATAAAAAAATCACCCTGCACGTATTTGTATTTACATTTACGCATATGTATTTACATATGCTGCAAAGTCTGTGCATTTATGTAAAGGATGCTTTCTTCTGAAGGCACCTTTATTTGCAAAACAGGATGTGTGGACAGGCGAGAGGAGGGCATTTGGTTGCAGGAACAAACAACCAAACCTTGGGTGGAAAGATTCCACAGGGTGGGGCAGAAAAGGCCAGCTCTTCTGTGGGGATCGGCTGCTATCTGATGAGAACATCAGGGCCCCATGCCTTTCTTTCAGCAAGGACCCATGGACAGAAAAGTGATGGAGCCAATGGCCTCCTCAGGATTCGGGGCTCCGGATGAAACATTTGAGGCTCCAGCCCTAGCGGACCCAATCATTGCCTCCGCTTGCGGAGAGATTTTAAAGACAGGAAAGACTTGCCAGTAAAAGAAGCTGAAAGGGAAGCAAGTTGGCCACACGAATTGCATAGACAAACTAACGAGACCTAGAGAGGCAGAGGAGAAGAGAATCAGCAAGCAAATGAAGTGTGCAGCTTTTTCTCCTTTGCTAAGGATGGCTTCAAGGGTGTGGAGCTCCAGATAAAGCCAAGAAGAGCTTCAGGGAGGAATCTCTGACTTCCAGCAAGGCAAGAAGGGGTTAAGGATGCTGAACCAGCCTGAAGGCAGCAAGAGGACCACAGGAGATGGATGCGGGCAGAGTCGTGCTCTGTTGCCATGGTGATACGCAGCCGCAGCCAATGAGAAGGACTCTGGGGCTTGCCTTACGGAAAGCAGAAGGCAGGTCCTGCCTTGCCATTGGAGCTGGGGGAAGATCAGGCGATGGATGGGCTGCTTGCAGCAGAGGCGGATGTGAAAGGAGCTGTGGGAAAGGGAGAGCTGCCTGCGAAGCTAGGGCTGGACTCCGGGGCTGGATCCCCGGCCCCCCAGTCCAGGGGGGGTCCAAACGGCCAGACGGGACACTGCAGGTTATGGTGGGGAGACCAGCCAAAGGGCTGCACCTACTGCCTCTGTCTGCATCCCTCTTCATCGTTGTCGTCTTCTTCCCCTCCTTCTAAACGTTTATACTCAGAGGGCAGCCAGCCACAAATGCATACAGTTACAGAATCCCATTTTTCATTAAATAGATGCATTTTCATTTTCAGCGTTAACTGTGTGTGTCAGAACTGAACTAATATACGTACAGTGTGGTCGGGTGAGTGGCTGGCTGCTAAGTCATTGTCTCCACGTGTATCACTGGTGCATCACTGTTCCTGCTTGGATGGAAAGACAGGAAGTCAGTCAGAGTTTGAGGTTTCAAATACTGTTCTCTACACATGGGCCAAAGCCTTGGGATGAGCTTCATCACATACCTGGCGTGAGAGACTTGTTTCTGGGTAGACTGGCACGGTTTCACACACAGCTACCCCACCGTAGATTTTAAAGGGTGGGCTTTGGAGGTGAGCGGGAACTGTCGAGGCTGTTACCGAACTCAGCCAGTCAACAGCTAGTGCAAACCCGGGTGGACCCCGGACCCCGACTCAAAAGGAGCCTGAGACGAGAATGAGAGCCAAACCAGCTTTATTCTAGTGCACTATAGAATAAAGGGAGACGAAAGGGGACATTCAGCCCAAAGCAGTGTCTCAAAAGTTGCACCCCAGTACATGCGTTTTATACCCCATGTGAGCAATTAGGTCACCTAATATACATCAATGTAGCCACCCCCCCCACGGCTGTTAGCTTCAGAGAGTCCTTTCTTCTGTAAAGGACCGGACATTTCCCATGTCTGTTTCTTATCTTTGATTAATTGATTGATTGATTTATATCCTGCCTTTTTCCTACAAAGGGCTCAAGGCAACTTACATCATTCTCCCCCATCTTATCCCCACAACAACAATAACCCTGTGAGGTAGGTTGGGCTGGAGTCTGTGACCAGCCCAATGTCACCCAGTTGGCTCCATGGCTGAGCGGGGACTAGATCCCAGCTCTTAACCACTACACCACACTGGCTCTCAGATTCCGCTCGAGAGTCACACGGGCTTGCCATGTTCTTACTCCCTGCGCATTTGCAACTTTCATGGCGGCTAGAACCAGTTTCCACTGTCCCTTTGATCACTGTATTGGAGGCCAGGCTAGCGTGTTAGCTGTGGGTTACACAACGTTCATTTTGTTCTTTTCCACCCCTCCCTTCTGAGAAGGGAAATTCAATATGGCTGTGGTTTTTTCCTATGGGGCTTCCCACTGGCCAACTCTTTTTGGGGCCTTCCTCTGGCCAACTACTTTTGAGGTGTTTGGGGGTGCTGTGATTGGCAACAAGGCTGTTGCTCAGACTGGGTGCATTTTGCTGCCACTGCTTGTGTTGCATCGCAGCCCAAGTCTGCGAGGTTTCCTATAAAGGCAGCCCAGGTCAGTAATGCCCATCCCTGCACTGCTAACGGGGCACAATGGAAAGCGATGTCATTGCCCTTGCTGATTCTCGTAGAAATAAACTCACAAAGCCACGGGGAGGGAGTCGTCACAATGGATTGATAACTGTTACAGGAATGGGGCAGGGGGTCTTCTTTGATCCAATGAGCTTCCTTTGCAGCTTCCAGAGAAATCAGCTGAACCCTCTGGGAGCTGAAGATCTGTCTCCAAGTTGCATCCTGCTTAGCATAGCAAAACATCATGTAAGTTTTAAAGAAACAAGCTGCTTGGGTTTTCCAGGAAATTACTTCGAAAGAGGAGCACACTGCTTTTGATAATTGCCGTCCCTGATCACTGAAGTGTGGGAGATTCCTGTGAATAGCGGGGGGGAGGGGGGTCCTTCTAATTGGGATGGAGGCATTCCTGTGGGGTCCCAGATTCCAGGGACAGGCCAAGGCTGGGAACCTGCATGGAACCCATCTCAGCAGACTGCACTGATGCAGGGCAAGAAGAACGTTCATCACCCCCGAATGGAGCAACGGATGCCTGGCAAAGTGTCACCTGTGGGGTATCGCATGGCTGTGGGCAGCTTCCCCAAACGTCCTGTTCTGAATGCATCAGGAGAAAGCACACAGACAGGTCAGCTAGCAAATGCAGCTGTTGCAGAGAAGGAGAAAGATCTTCGCTTCTGAACGAGAAAATAATGCTGTCATCTTTTTGATGGGATGCTTTTTGATCCATATGTTCTTAAGTCATGCTTTAATGAAGAGTCTCTTTCTAATGTGGATTTTCCGATTAACTGCCTTGTCTCTGTTTTTGTTTGGGCAGAAAGATGGGATACAAACAGATCAAAATTAAAGGATAAAGAAAGAGCCTTGGCATTTGGACAGTATAAAAATGAAATAAATAAATGAGCACCTGTAACGACCAGTGCTGTGATGGAGCTGGAACTCACACAGCCAGGACATTACAATCCTGCAGCGACTGCAGAGAGCTGTGTGTGGATTATCATATGATGTGTCTGCCACATACGTAGACATAGAAGTGCCTGCACCTCTGGACTCTCCTTGGGGCTTTTCATGTCCCCCAGCAGCTGATGTTCCTGATAGTCCTTGAGGCTGATAGTCCCAGACCCTGAGGCTCAGCAGATTAAAACTCCCTGTTCCCAGGGCCCTTATATTGATTTATCTATTATATTTCTATCCCACCTTTTTCCCTTTGTGGAACTCAAGGTGGCTGCATGGGATTCCTAGGTGGTCTCCCCTCCAAGCTCCGGCCAGCCCCAGACCTGCTTAGCAGCAACAAAGTGGGCGCCCCAAGTGCCCCCAGGCCATTCTCAGAGCCTCTTGGTTTGCCCTTGTATAGCCTGCCTATTTGGCTATCACTGGCCTTCCATTCATTCCTCTCATTCATTTATTTGCAGGGTTTGTATAGTGCTCCACGGCAAACAGATTCCAGGGTGAAAGGCACACATTGGAACAAATGAAATAATGAAAACAAGACATTACACACATTTAAAAAGAAACGTTAAAATTGTGAAAGGCTTCTTAGAATAGGACTGTCTTTAGCAGGCACCAGCTTCAGTCCCAGCCTGATCTCTTGAGCCAAAAAGTGTCACAGAAATGGGGCCACCACACCAAAGTTTCTTCTGGTAGATGCCAATCAGGCCAGAAGTCTATATGGAGCCACCGGGAGATTATTAGTCTTGTTGTTATTTACATTGCTTTCATATCCCATCTTTTTTCCTCTTGTGAGGAACCCAAGGTAGCTCTGTTTTCTCCTCCCAACAACAACCCTGTGAGGTAGGTCGGGCTGAGAGCGAGGAACTGCCCCAAGTTGCCCAGGGAGCTCCAGGGCCAGGTGAGGCCTAGAACCAGGACCTCCCAGGGCTGCAGTCCAGCGCTCTGTCCATTGTATTGCACTGGTTCTCCCTGTTCTCCAACAACCTCCGTGACCGGGAAGTTTCGCCAGGAACAAGGTGTTCCCTCCGGTATCTTGGTTCCCAGTCATTCAGGGCTTTGTACACAAGCACCAGACTTAGCACACCGTCAACAACCGAGGCTGGCAGCTGGGAACCAAACACTTCAAAAACACAGAATAATAAGCACTCCCAGCCTGACTGCAGGGTGTGTTGATGCTCCGGAACACAAGCTGCTTTGCCTCTCTGCAGGTGAAACACGACCTTTGCCAGTGAACCTTTTCCACAAGAGGGGACCACTTCCCACCTCAGCCCATGGGGCCGGCTGGCTCAATTCTGTCTGTGCTGCACCGATTTGCTGCAGCTTTCCCAGAGCCATGCAGGTGTCCTTTCCAGCCCCACCTGGAGATGCTAAACACTGAAACTGGGCCCTTTTTAATTCCAAGCAGGTGCTCTTCCACTGAGCTGCAGGACCTTTCATACAAACGCGGAGCTGGCACAGACCCCCAAAGACAGCCAGCTTAGGGGTGAACACATTTCAGCATGTCCAGACCTCCTTTTTCAGAAGAGTCCTGATGCTCACCAACTGGAACCTGGTGCAAACGATACCCACTCCGCATTAAAGAACCCTGAGCCTAGAAATCGCTTTTAGGTGCCAGAACTGAACAGCGCTCACGAACCTTCAAGAGGAAGATCTCCTCCAAGATGGTTTGAAGCGAGTTTGGATTTCTATATAGATTCTGCAGCAGACTGGCTTTTTGTGAATTTTGCAGATTCTACATGGACTGAGCAGTCTTCCTCTTTGGAGTGGGATTTCTGCAAGTGTGGATTGGCACTAATATGCACTTCCACACTTGCGCATATGCAGTCACACTCGCCACTGTCATTCAGATTAACTCAAGTTGATGAAAATTAGCCCCAATGCACTCATAGAATAAAGTTCTGATAAAAAGTAGATCTGATGGTGGCCAGTGGAACAAAAGACACGTGGCAATACCCGAAAGAAAACAGACTGGATTTTACGAAATCCAGGCGTGCCTAAGAAGAGTCATTCAGTTGCTGCAGGAGTTGTAAAATAATTGTGACTCGGAAATCCATGACAATCCACTGAAAATCTCCTGAGATATACGACTACAGTCAGAGATACCTTCTAGATACTGATCTAGTCTAACCCCGCTCTTCTGTGCAAAATGTACTAGAACTGCTTTCCCAATAAATGGCATTCTAGCATTTGTTTCAAAACCTCTTAGCAAAGCAGTCTATCACCTCCCAAAGTGGTTGTTCCATTGAGAAACTCCTGATGGTTAGTTTCTTTGCAAATTCCTAGCCTGGAATTTGCAGAGAACAAGTTTGCTCTATCATGTCTGTGATAATGCTTGAAGATGGTTATCAAGTTTTCCTTTAAACATTCCTTTTCCAGGTGAAGCAGGATTTCCCTTTGGCACATTCCAAGGAAGGCACTTGCAGCTAGAAAATTCTCCCTCTCTCATTGTTTTTTTTGAAAAGAAAAGCATGTTTATAGCACGCACTGCATTTTCAGTGTATTCCCAGGTGAATAAAACACAGAACAATCGAAACACAATCATGAGAATATGTCAAATGGATAAAATGAAGAAGTTTCTATAGCTGCTTGAAACACAAATAAATCACCACCTATTTATCAGGTAAGGCATCGCATATTTACCTGAGAAGACTGAAAACAAACTGGAAGGCAGTGTGATGATAAAAATATTTGGTCAAGTTTGGTTCCTAGCTTTCTTGAACCGCCACATTTATTGCAAATCCCACGTGTGGATCAAAGCATTGGGTAGATCTGAAAATCCACCTTTTGCCTTCCAAAACATCCTGACACACACAAATCAAGCATGGAACACCCTTTCCCTCTGGTTAGGAAAAGCAGCAGTTAATATCTTCATTTGAGACTGCTGCAAAAGGAAACATAGAAACCAAATCATGCAGTCCAAAGAGGTCTCATTCATACATTCATTGTCTGCTCAATTTCCAAGACTGTGACAGCTTCTGTAGCCAGACTGGTACCCCGGATGCATGGATCAGTGTAAGGACTTCGAGGTCCATCGAGTCCAGCAGTCTGCACACATGGTGGCCAACCAGTTGCCCACATGATCCGTCCAGCTGGATGGTTGCAAGATCAGCAACTGGTGTATGTAGGCCTCGTGCCTCCAGAAGGAAGGCTTGGAGGAACCAGGTGTTTGCAGAAGAAGACAGTGCCTTTGCAGAAGGTTGAAAAACCCTCGAGGCCTTCAAAGCAGCCCGTTTAGGACTAAGAGTGTTCGGGGCTGATGACTGAAGAAAAACATGGAAGACGGGCAAAGTGGGATGGAACGGAGAGGCTCAGACCACAGTGCTCTGCATATAAATGCCTGCGCATACAGGCACTGTACCGCATGTCCCTCTTGTGCATGCAAGTGAGGAAATGGCCTCCAACCACAGTACCCGGTGTGCACACCAGCAAACATCCCAGTTGTACAACCCTTAGGAATTTTAATAATAATAATATTGCATTGCAGCTATATCCTGACTTGTTTCCCCTTGTGAGGAGCCCCATGTTATCCTCATTGCAACAATCTTATGAGGTGTGTTAGACTGCAGGGGTCCAAAGTCTGGTCCAAAGTCACCCACTGAGCTTCAGGGCCAAGTGGAGACTAGAACCCAGATCTCTCAGGTCCCCAGTTCAATGCTCTAACTACCACACCACACTGCCTCTCAAAATGCTATGGACCGGCCAGCAAGATTTCAAAACAGCAATGAAGGAGCCTTCAATTCTCTTGTCCCGATTTTTCAGAGCACCATGCATTAAGCTCATGTTTTTGTCTTGCATTGTGCTTGCAAAGCATGATGGAAAAGCCTAATAAAGTTGGGATTTTATGAATATTGAGAATGCTGTGGTGGCAAACATTTCAGAGAAGCAGCGGAGAGCTCCTTGATCCAAGGCCTTTGCTCAGACCCTCCGGCTGCAGCAGTGCCTTTCCCAGGCACCAGACACAACAACAATTTGACCGGAATGTCTTTATCAAGCTACACCCACAATTGGGCACATACTCCGCAGTAAACACTCCATCCACAAAGCTGGAAATATTTTATCCTCTAATTGTCTGGCCTTCATGTCTGTCTGTCACAATAGCATCAAAGCCGGAGCATAGCCCGTGGGGCATGTCCGCTCACTTTCGCTTGGATAAAGAAGTCTGATACCTTTTCTTCGGAGGACAGTCTGAAAGAAACTCTGAAAAGGAGCATTCGGATTTAAGGACACAGGAAGCTGCCCTATATTGAGTCAGACCCTTTGTTCATTGAGCCCAGTGCTGTCAACACGGACCGGCAGCAACGGCTCTCCAGAGTTTTAGGCAAGAATTTTTCATAGCTCCTTTCGGAGAAGCTGGGGGCTGAACTGGGGGCCTTTCTCAGGCAAAGCAGATGTTCTTCCACTGAGCTAGAACCCTGCTCCTTCCCCTCACCAAGTCTTCTCCCACTGGCCTTCAAAAGGCCATAGTATTCAGGATATAGGGAGCTACTGAGACAATTCCTTGGTCCATCCAACCCAGTACTGTTGACTCTGACTGGCAGCAGTTCTCTAGGATTTCAGGCAGGGTTCTTTCCAGTCCCCAACAAGAGACATTGGGGATTGAATTGGGACCATCCACACGCACAGCTGGTGCTCCATCACTGAACTAGGGCTGGTCCAGCCATGGGATAGGGGGAAAATGCAGCACTCTTTGCAAGAGGTACAGAAACTTTTGCAGGGTGGCTGGCAAACTTGGACAGGGAGAAGTTTTTCCCTGTCTGTCATGGACCATCAGTGAAAGAAGATAAGAATGCCAGTTGAGAACAGGGATGTGGAGAGACCAGAAACACGCCAGATTCCCCGGGCTTGGCTCCCCCAATGCTGGGCCAGTGCTATGCAGTGGCCCTGAGTCTTTCTCCAGCATCTGTGGGACTTTGTTGAGTTTCGTCACCAAAGTGAAAGTCAGGGATGGATTCATATCCCAGTCGAGAGACTTCGGTTTTGTTAAACGCGTTTTGCAATCTTCTGTTGCCATCTGCTCGTTGACAGAACTGGGATTTTGACACCAAAATTCCTGTATGCCCACTGCCGTGGAGAAGTCTCAAAGACCCTGCAAGCATAAGGAGATAAAACTTCTGGGCATTTGCTCCTTGGCTCTGGGCATTCTCTACATTGCCGTCCTCGTTTTTCATTCTTCCCTGTCTGGGCCTGGGTTTGCCACCTGGTGTTCCTAGTTCCCATGAGAAGCTTCATAATTAATTGTGGTTTTGGGTACTCTTGGGTTTAATCCAAACATCAGCCAAGAGAGAAGTGCAATCACCCCCCCCCCCCCAATTTGGCCATTCTTCAGTTGCTTAGACAGCTCTTACTGCCTGGATAAGTTTGAGCAAGTTGCAGGCCTGGGAAGCCGGTGACTCCGGCCAGACCCTCGGACAGCTTGGAAGCGTTGTGCATTACCAGCTGGATCTGGCCCAGGTTGACAGTCTGATATGAGAGTGTCCAAGAAGTAGACGCTGTTCTCTTTTAAGCTGCTTCCCCAGTTATATGCAAAACGGTAATTTTGTCCAGTTGAATGAGAGCAGAGGTGATTATGGTAACGGCGAAAACACCTATATTAAGTAAGAGAACCTTCCTAAAAGCAGAACTGGATACAGAACCAGCGGCGGAAGTGGCTGAATGTCAGCTGTTGCTTCTTTGAGGGATTTCCAACTGCAGAAGGGAAGTAAATGCCTTGCCTTAATAATCTCTTTTCTAGCAGGTGCTAATAAAGCTCTTTAACCTTTATCCACTGGCAGCTGCATTCTGCACTGCATTCTTGCAACAATGCAAGTCTGCAAATCGATCTGCAAGCACGAATTTGTGCACAGGTGAAAAACTGTCTGCAAGGCGCCAAAAGACGTGTGACTCAGGCAATGCCAGTGTGCTGAGTAATCCATGATTCAGATTCATTGACATCCAAACTCATTTGAATCCGTTGCAGATTTCTGAGGCATCCCATAGGTTCGGAAGGATGCTAATTGACACAGTACCCTAAAAGGCACCCTGCAAGAGGCTGCCCTTGAGCTTGGTCCTGCCCCTGGGCTAACACAGGATGCAGCTGCCCAGCAATCATCAGGCACCATGGCTCTGTGGCAGCATGTGGCAGCCCTGCCAGGAGTCTCCTATTTGTCTGGAAAGCCCTGAGCAACTTGGCACCAGGGTGCACAGGAACACACCTTCCCCCTTATCATCCTGCACGATCCCTGAGATCTTCTGATGAACCGCTTCTGCTTGGTCCCACACAGCTTGGAAATGGGCTTGGGAACTGCTTGGAGCAGGACCTTTCGTGGGGTGGCTCCTCTCCTCTCCTCTGGAATTCCCCTCCAACTAAATCAGGTAAGTCCCTTAGTTACTGTATTTGGGCATTTTTCAGGCAAGCATCTCCTGACTGATGATTCAGTTCCAGGTCAGCCTGCTTCACTCTAACTTTTTGCAACATATGCTTTGGGTTTATTGTATGCTGGTCCAAAATCTCACTAGACATTTACAGTTTAGAAATTTTATAACAAAGAAATGCTCTTGCTTTCCAGAAAAGCAGTCATGGCTATAGAAATGCTAGTGGCTGTTCCTGCAGCGTGTATACGCCCTGCTTGGAAAGAAAGGCAGCTGTTTCCAAGCACTGGCCCTTCCCACATTGCACAAGAGAGGAGAACAGAAAGGAAAAGCCAGCCAGCGTCCTCAGGGTGTCAGTCGCCAGATGTGCTGGCTGTCACATCCACTGGTCCTCTTGACTCACCTCCCAAGCTGCAGGGGAACGTGTCACATGCCGAACCTGGCTTTGGTCACATAGGCCGCCCTCTTATCATGCAACAAACCTCCCATCAGCAAACAGGAAAACCCCGATGGAATCCGACAAAGGGATCATTAGCAAAAGGACAGCGGAATTACTGCCACAAATGTGCTAATTTAAAGGTTGGTTTTGCTGCCATGACCTTAAACACACTTATTTCTGAATTAAAATGTACAGGGCCAGATTGCTGGGCTGCGCTCCTAAAGCACTTTTCGCGGAGAAGCTCCCATTGAACTCCATGGGACTGACCTAAACGTAGGCCTATGCAAGATTGCCTTCAGCATGCCCACCCCTTGGGGAATTTGTTCCAGTCCTGATTCTCCAGCTGCGGCCATTTGCTGGGCGAAGCATCGTTTTTCCCATCAGAGGCACCGATGCTTACATCTTACGGAGCGTGTGCCGTATCGTGCTGAAGGCCACAGCAGATCTCTGCGTTGTGAGGCCAGAGGCTGGGCCAAGCTTGGCTCACAACTGACACCAGCCCTCATCTTCAATCGTGCCAGCTGGCGAGGATGGAGGATGTGGGCAAAACACCTCGAGGTCACATATTGCCGCCTCTGAGCTAGATGGACGTCACTGGTGATTTCTCACAATGGCTAAAATCCTAGGTGGGCAGAAGGCTCCTTAAATATGGGGCGGGGGAGCCCCTGTGTCCCCACTCAGGGAAGGTACCTTCTCTAGGCAAGCCACATAATTAGGGGGCTGCAGGTTTTGCCAGGCTCAGATGGCTGTCATGTTACATAACCAACTCCTGTTGTCATGCAGGTAATTATAAATGACTCAGTGACTCAGTGAGTTCCCCTCCACATTGCAAACTCCATACCCTTGGCGCTCCGGTTCAACTGCCTAAGTGGCAGACACACCTGTCGAAGTCTATGATAACTATGCGGTTGTTCCATGCCAGCTGGTCGTCTCCGACTCATGGAGACTCCATTATTTATCTTTAGAGTATTAAGTCCCTCCTATTTTCCTTGCAAGGATCTCAGGGAGTCTTACATAATACTCTTCTCAAAATCTTATCTCCACAACAACCCTGTGAGGTAGGGCGACTTAGGCCCAGAGTCACCCAGTTGGCTCCATGGCTGAGCAGGGACTAGAACCCAGTTCTCCCGAGTTTATTTATTTATTTTTCAATTTATATCCTGCCTTTTTCTACAAAGGGCTCAAGGCAGCTGACATCATTCTCCTCCTCCATCGTATCCCCACAACAACAACCCTGTGAGGTAGGCTGGGCTGAGAGTCTGTGACTGGCCCAAAGTCCCCCAGTTGGCTCCATGGCTGAGCGGGGACTGGAACCTGGATCTCCTGAGTTTGTTTATTTATTAATTTTGCGATTTATATCCTGCCTTTTTCCTACAAAGGGCTCAAGGCAGCTGACATCATTCTCCTCCTCCATCTTATCCCCACAACAGCAACCCTGCAAGGTAGGGTGGGCTGAGAGTCTGTGACTGGCCCAAAGTCCCCCAGTTGGCTCCATGGCTGAGCGGGGACTGGAACCCAGATCGCCTGGGTCCCAGTCCCGCGCTCTTAACCACCACACCACACTAGTCCGCTAGGGACAAGGACCCTCTGGAACATCCTGTCCTCGGCAGCTCTGCTCAGCCCTTGTCACCTCTAGACTGTGGCTTCCTTGATGGACTCCATCCAAAACAGAGAAATAATTATGCATGCATGCAACTGCTTATTGCTGGTGCCATAAATGTGGACACTGAAGAATCAGGGCTGAGATACTGTACATGTAACTGAGAAAAGCTTGGTATAATCTCTATATTCAGGCAGATACTTTTCCTGAGGCCTGCTTTCCAAATACAGTGAGATACGACAATTTGTAACATGGAGTAATCAAAATGTACACATTTTGCAAAAACCTTCACTCCTTGAGCCCCTAAAAATCCAAAGTTTTTCCATCGATGGCTCATACAGCAACAAGCGTTCGTACCTTTGATTTGATTATTTAATACGGGTTTTATTGTTCATTGGTTAAGATTTTGAAGGATGCTGTGTTTTATTCTATCTTGTCCTATTGTTAAACCATCCTGAGACCACAGTAAGAGAATGTCTAGAAAAGTTTTAAACGAACAAATAAACAAACAAACACATTTTTGCGTAAATTCAGCATCCTGACCAGACTCTAAGCCTTTCCCAACCTGGCACCCTCCAGATGTTCTGGTCTGCATGTTCCAGCTGGCAGGACGATGCTGGCAGTTGCAATCTGACCCATCTGGAGGGCGCCAGGTTGGGAAGGCTGCTTGGACCAGCCACTCAGCATGCAATTTTTAATGTTTACAAAAATTCCATTAGTTGTATTGGCTTCCCTTGTTCCCATATCTTGCTAAGCCTTGCTGTCTTGCTTCGTCTCCAATTAGGTTTCAATATTTAGTGAAGAATATTCTATACATTTTATTTATTTATTTATTTATTAAAACATTTTTATGCCGCCCCATTCGCCGAAGCCTCGGGGCGGCTTACAACAATAAGTTAGGTATCATAAGTAGAAATTAAAATATATACATTAAAATAAAATACAACTATACAATATAAAATAAGCCGCCCTGGCCAAATAAAATTCAATAATATTCAATAATAAAATTCAATAATATTAACATTTAAAATGCTGCTTAAATAAAAAGGTCTTCGCTTGGTGCTGAAAAACAAATAACGACGGCGCCAGGCAGACCTCTCTGGGGAGCGCATTCCATAACTTAGGCGCCACCGCAGAGAAAGCCCTCCTCCGAGTAGCCACCCTCCTAATTTCTTTCACGGAGGGCTCCCGGAGAAGGGCCTCTGCCGCCGATCTCAGGGGGCGGCTGGGCATATATGGATGTAAGCGCTCCTTCAGGTAACCAGGACCCATAGAGAGAATACTCTACAAGACTTACATAGGAGTAGTCTCATTGAACTCAGTGGGCTTTCCTTCTGAGTACACACATTTAGCCTTGCAATGCAAGGGGTTCAACTACAGCAAGAACTGAAGGATTCATTAACAGGACGGTCATCAAAACCACAAGAAATTTAGGTAATATTACTGAAAAGCTTTTTACTTCCCTTGAAATCCCTAAGATACGTCGCCTTGAAGTTTGCATTAAGCAAACTTCACAGAGTGTGTATGATAAGATGAATGGTTCTATGCTGTCTATTCCAAAGTAAGTCTTTCCCACCTGCATAAAAGGTTATCTGTAGAGAGAAACATATTGTTGTTTGAATGGAAATGCAATTATCTTAGAGCAATTAAAGATAAGCCTGAGAGGGAACATTGGTTGCATCCTGTTCTATTCATCCTAATTGATTTTCTGGACAGGTAGACACAATCCCCCCTTTCCTCTTTCCCCTCAGCCCTGAACTAAGCCAATTTAGTGATGGTCACAGGTAATAATTGAGCTAAATGGAACCTTTACAAAAGGCAACCATAGGTGCACTTTCCTTGACTAATCTGTTGAATCTTCCTCATTTTTAACTTGGTAATACCTGGAGGAAATATTGGTTTAACTAGTGCTTGCTTTATTTGAAATGATACGTTTAAAGCTGCTTTTTAAAAGGATCCTTTCCCACAGTTTAGCAGACTTGATCTTTATCTATCTTTTAAAAACATTTTAAGTAATTGCTGCCGCTTGTAAATTATTTTTAATATTATTTTCATGGCTGCTTTATCGTTGCTTTTGTTGTAGTTTTATTTTGGATGTCATAGGGCAAGCTCTGATTATAGGAGAGCTTTTAAATTGAAATAATAATCATGCCCCCTATTCAGGAAAGGTTGCTTGGCTACCCCAGTACCAGTGCCAGCAACCCCAAGACTGGATTGCTGCAATGTCCTCTATGTGGGGCTGCCCCACAGACTTTTCCAGGAGCAGCTCCACCGTTGATGGAAGCTTTTGGAAGTCCATTTTCAGCATATCTCTCCTTTGCTGAGGGACCACGGCAGCTAGGTCAGCCTTAAACTTTTGCTGCTTGCATGCATGACCCTAAACAACTTGGGACCAAGTTACTTGAGAGAGTGCCTTTTCCTTGATCAAACTACTGGGCATGTTCCTAGTCCTCATGGTTCTGCATCGAGCTTTGGCCCAGTTGGAGTCCATCTGGAGCAAGGACTTCAGTGTGGGGGTTCCTTTTCTGTGGACCCTCTGGCTCTCAAGATCAGGAGGCACCAATACCATGTTGCGTTCAGCACTGGCTGAAGCCATCTTTATTTCAAGAAGCCTTCCTTGATTGACCAGTCATGATATTCCGATTTTTAAAAAATCATACAACACTTTCTAATTTGTGTGATTTAATATGGTGTTGTATTCCTTTTATCTTTTATTGCTCACCAATATGGAATCTCAATCTCTCTCTCTCTCTCTCTCTCTCTCTCTCTCTCTCTCTCTCTCTCTAGCTATAGAGTGTTAGATACTTCTGCAAACAAATACATGCGATCGTCCATTGAGCTGATCATGACTGGGTTAATCATTTTCATCTGGAATAACAAAACCTTAGATTGTCTGCACTGCTCTGCTATAGATAAAAGCACCAATACATAGACTGATTTTCTAAGAATGCCTGAAACTCTTCCTTGATCAATATTCTTATTTCATTTTAATGGTGGGCCTGAGGACAGAAATCCTTTTCTAAGATGGAGAGCTCTTATAAAGGACGGACACCTAACATTCCATTTAATCAATTGCATTTAAGCACAAATACATTATTATTTGTATATTTTTGCTCTACACAACACACAATTTGCAGGTGGTGAACAGTAATAACAAATATAAAATTAACACAGGATCCAATATTTAAGATCTAATTATATCAAGAATACTGGGTTGGTCTTTCAGTTCAGAAAGTCTTGTGGACAGGTGGAGATTGGCGCCCTAAGCTTTACTCCACGTAGACTCTAAGCAGACTTCAGCAGAAGGGATGTTGCCAAGTATCCTAAAGTCCCAAGGACTTTATGCCCCCAAAAATTGTCCTACTAGCTAATAGGCAGTATAATTCTTGTGTGCTGTCAGTATGTGTCTTGATTTACAAAGTTTCGGAAGAAGGTCTCTGCTCTGGGAAGTCTGCAATCTAAAATTTGCTAGCGAGGAAACAATAGTGGAAGCTGGCTGGAAATGGAGATGGAGTTAACCGTGGAATGCTTAGTCTGTAGTTCAGTTGTGCATTTATTTCCGTAATAGCTCAATACAGGGGCTACAACTTGGGGTCTCATGAATATATGCTGGGAAGTACATCCAGCTTTAAGGGTCAGCAAGAGAGAAATTTAATTCCAGTGGGGCTTTTGTTGGCTTTTCATATTTTCAGCCATAGGGAACAAGGCTTAGAAAGCAACCTTTCTTGTGGAGTCTCTGACTCCAGGAGTCATAAATCTCTTTACTATAAAGACATAGCGCGCTGTTGCATTTCTTTCTTTACTCAAAAGTAACTGATCTGGATCGGGACTGTGCAAATGCCGTGAGCGGGTTAGCCCCTGCCTGCTCCAGTTCCAGTCTGGGTGGGGAGCACTCTTCCTCTTGAGTAACCAAGCTGTGAGGGTGGAGCTGTTCACTACATGTTTAATGTAACGTATCGCTTGACCCTGAGCGGTTCACAGAGATTGCCTGTTCTGATGAAGAGAGTTAACCTACATCAAGGTGCTGGGAACATATGTAAATACATTTGCATGAATGAGTAACCCTCTCTGCCTGTCATGCTGCTTCCTTGGGTGATGGCCGCAGGTTTCTAATTTAATGTTCCAATTGGGATGACCAACTCCTGTTTGGAATTCAGTACGTGCCTCTTCGCAGGCATTAATTGTGAGAGATCCTGACTTGGAGACCCGGGAAGAGCAGCTGCCTATGCAGGTCGTAAGAACCCCAGGAGCAACGGAGGTGTTCCTGGCACACTCGATCTCTGTCAATGCTGCTCTGAAGACGGTGATGGTCAGCTTGATGACAGAAACGACTTCCTTGCAAGCAAGTGAAAACCTGACCATGTGTTGATCAGCCTTTCCAAACAGGGCACCCTCTGGAGGCCTTGGAACACAACCCCTATCATCCCCTGCAGGCTTGCAGTGATGGGGCTTGTGGTCCAGCACATCTGCAGGACTCCCAGTTGAGGAAGATCGGGGTGGCGTCTAGGAGGGGGTCAGACGCAGAGCTGAACCGTTTTGCCACACGGAGAGTCATGAAAGAGTTAGCACAGAAAAACAGAGCGAGTCAGAAGGGGCCTCCTGGGCCATCTAGTCTGACCCCAGCTCCAGCCGGCTCTGTTCATGACATGCCCACCATGTGCATGGAAGTGTCTATGGCAACTTCAGCAACACACATGGTCCTCCAGAGCCTGTTAGAGAGGAACTCCCATCAGCTAGCATAGCACATGGTCAGGGCTGATGGGAATTGTAGCCCAATAACCTACTAAAACCTTCCCTAGCCTGACCCAGAGAGTCTTTCCAGGGTTTTAGAAAGGGTCTCTTGGGCAGCCTTGCCTTAGACACCAAAGCTGCATGCAGAGTCGCAGGCTTCTTTGTAAGGCCTCCGCGGATGGCGAGGCAGTAGGGCTGTCCTTGAAAGGTCAGCAAAGACGGCCAGCGAGAGATCAGCAGCAGCAAAATGGCATGCACTCGGAGGCTGGCTGGGTCCAGATGCTAACCTATAGTCGCCAGTTGAGTGCGTTTTGCTGCTGACTGTGGACTGTTGTTGAAACACGAGCTACCCGTTGCCTGAAACCAGCCCGAGTTCCCCTCCAAAGGAGCTCCTGGTTCTCCAGGCGCTTGCAGGGCCTGATCCTGCCCGGCTGAGATAACAAACCAACAGTTCACAAAGCCACAGCGAACCACGGGTTCTCTTCAGGGCTTGCTTGTGGGTAACACTCCACGGCTGCAGCTGGCTAAGAATATGGCAGCTGGAATGCGATCTGGCCACAAAGAACCCACGGCACCTGTTCCTAAACACTGGGTTCAAGTTCTTTCCCGTTGGATACTGGTGGGCCTTTAACCTCCATACAACTTAAGACTAGGGAACCTAGAAGCCCACCTTCTCCTATAGAAAGATCCCCATGTGCCTTCAGAAAAGCCCAGGAATTGGGTGGACACAGGCAGGAGCAACAGGGTCTTACCAGTGGTTGCCCCTTTGCTTCCTAGGGGTATGAGGCGAGACAGTGGGAACTGGGTCTCTTCAGCCTGGAGAAGAGGAGACTCAGAGGGGATCTGTTGGCGACATGCAGGTATGTGAGGGGATGTCACGTGGAGGTGGGCAGAGACCTGTTCTCCCCTGCAGAGGAAGGCAGGATGCGCTGCAACTGAGCCAAGCTCAGGGAACCAAGGTTCGATTTGGATGCCAAGGAGCATTTCCTGACAGTTGGGACCCCGAGGGTGTGGAATGGGCTTCCACGGGAGGTGGCTGAGGCCCCATCGGTGCGAGTGTTCAAAGATAGGCTGGACATGCACATGGTGGGCATGTCGTGGGTGGAGCAAGCTGCAGCCATGGGTCAGACTAGATGGCCCGGGAGACCCCTTCTGACTTGCTCTGTTCCTGTGTTTCTAGTACCCACCATCCACCCATGGAAGGAGGTGTCCCCTACTATGGAATCAATGCTCTAGAGATATTGGCTGTTTTTAGAACGTTGGAAAGCTGCCGCCCCTACTTCACCTTATCTTAATGTGCGTGTTTAGCAATGATTGATTTATTGTGTGTATTATTGTGATTTAATGAATCGCAACTTGATCTGACTACCACCTCTTTCTGAAAGTGGAGACTCCAGCATGCAGTGGTTGAACTAGAATTTATCAGCTGCAGACTTGATTCATTTAATTGAGGTGTTAACTGGAGCTCTGGGTTTCTCACCTCCTGAGAAGTACTAAATGAGGAAAGCAAGGCTGGGCGGAAGGCAATGTTATTATCACTAACGAGGATGATGACTGTGAATAGCCCACTCTTTTGTTTCTGCATCTGAGCTTTGCACGGAAACATCACAGACCCCTGGCATTGCCTGGCGGTGTGCAATTTTTCCACTGTGTCTGCGCATATGTCTGAATCCATAAATACATACATACATACATACAACAGAGACCTGCAACAAAATGTTACAGCACGAAGTGCATCTGTTTAGAGTTTCATCCTGCCAGCCATGCCATTTTCCAGGATATTCTTTTCTACCCCACCTCCATTTCTCAGTTTTCCCCCTCAACACCTACCAGTCTGTATTCTGTGGCCTCTTGGCATAGTACTTCTGATGCTGTAGTTTTAAACTTTTCTCATGTGTTATATGCTGTATTTTATGGCTTTAATTGTTTATTCATTAGATTTATATCCTGGTTTTTTCTTAGGAACTCAAAGCATCCATGACTTACATCATTCTCTTCCTCCATCTTATCCCCATAACAACAACCCTGTGAGGTAGGTTGGGCTGAGAGTCTGTGACTGGCCCAAAGTCACCCAGTTGGCCAAGCAGGGACAAGACACAGAAACCTTTGCTTTCAGCAGTATCAAAATACGGTAGATAAATAAAAGAAAAAATGCTCAATCGGCTTAATTTTCCCTTCTTTTTTTCTTTTTGGTGTTCTGCTGCAAACCTCGTGGTTCTTCCAAGGCTGCTAATACCTTCTCCTCATGAACATAACTAGCGTGTTTTTTCCTTAATGAGCTTGCTATTAATAAATATGAAAAATAAATAGCATAAGAACAGATTAATTTCACAATATATTTTGCACCAAATGTTTCTGCAACTGCTTTCTTCAGGGAATGCAAGGTAAAATGACCAAGGGGCATTTGGAACTGCTGTGCAAAACAATCTCCCAAGGGGACAAGAAAGCAGAGGTATGCGTGATATGAAAGCTATGAATTGTCCTTCAGATTAAGGCTTTATCGACTAAAGCAGCATTTAAACAAGATATTTTCAACCCCAGATCACACCACTGTAGATTACATGTTGCACCATCGCCAAGAAAGTCCTTCTTTCAGGAGCTCTGCTGCGAGCAAAATGGATTGCATTAGACAATCAGTAACATGCATTTCCATTAATGAGATGTAGTAATCACATGCTAAAGAAAATTAAAAAGCATGTCCTCCACAATATGTAGCAAAAACTATGGTGGATCTATGGCAAGATGCTGAAACTATGGCAAGATGCTGAAAGCACAAACCTGCAATTTTAGCCATACCAAAGCAAGAACAGTCCATTGAAAAACTTTTGAATTCACCTGTGCATCGCCTCAAAGGATCAGCTCTTGCTTCCAGCTGAACAAGCAAAGAACGTGGTCTGGTTGGATGAAAACGTAAAAATGTTTGAATCTGCAGACCCAGGATTCTTAGCCTATGCCCAGAGGACATAAACTTTAGACTACTCTTACCTATTTCTTCCTCCTTTGGGTGCCCCCTTTCTTGTTCCCTCTCCTGCAGATGTGTGAGACAACAATTTCCACCATCCCTAGCCAGTACTGAGCTGGTTAGGGATGACAGGTATTGTAGTGTCACAGGGTTGGAGGACATCTGGTTGCTAGAGGCAATTCTAGCCATGAGAAGCTTAAATCTCTGTACATCCATTAAAGCCTTTAGATACCATTTGGGTCTTTGTTGGTTTTGCAGTAACCATCAAACCCAGTTACCTAACTGAAACTAACCCTAAGACCATTTTTAACCAAAATAATTGCACTTTCTTCCTAGTTTATCTTCTGGCCCCACTGCCCTGTCTGCCTTCCCTTCTCTCCCCTGTGTTAAATTTTAGGTTTTAAGCTCCTAGGGTCAGGGACTGTTCTCTCCCTCTTTAAGGGCTCATACAGAAAAAGGATAGCACATAAATAAAGAATGCCGCTCTTTCTTCGTTTATGTGTTGCTGGCCTGTGAGGATTATGTTAATGTGTAAAGCTGATTTGAGAACTTTAACTCAAGGAGGAGCTCTTCCAGGGTTACATGACGGGGGTGCAGGGTTGGTTCAGTCTTTTGTTTGCCTCTCCAGCCAGGTTGTCCCAGCCAGGTTGTCTCGGGAAGGCCAGCCCCTTTCACCTGGGTGACTCAGCCCTGCAAGTGCAGTGAGCTGACTTCCCGGCAACTCACAAGGGTGGCATCTTGCGGCATGTGATTTCGAGACGGGGCTGACTCACCGTTCATGTGACATTAACCTTGCAGCGAGGATGGGATGGGAGGGATCACCGGAACGGGGCGGGCGGGGGGACTCCTGGGAACGCACAGCCTCATCTGTGACCTAGCCGGGCCGTGAGGCCGAGGGCGGCAGCTGCACCCTGGCCCGGGTGGCGTCGTTTGATCTGAGGCTGCCTCGCAGCCACAGGGAGACCCGAGGAAGCTTGCACGGCTCAAGCGCAATGCAAACTTCAATGCAACAATAATGAGAGGAATTCTTAGCCGTCCTGAGACACTGTCATGAAGGACGGGATAGACATGTTAGGAAGGAAGGAAGGAAGGAGGGAGGGAAGGAAGGAGGGAAGGAAGGAGAGAAGGAAGGAGGGAAGGAAGGAAAGAATTCAGCTGAACAAGCATGTGAAAGCCTTCCATGTGCATTTTCTTGTTGTTAATACAGTCTGGTGTGGTGGTTAAAAGTGTAGGACTGAGGCTCAGACGACCTGGGTTCTAGTCCCCACTCGGCTCTGGAGCCACCTGTGGCTGACTTTGGGCCAGGCACAGACTCTCAGGCCAACCTACCTCACAGGGAAGCCGCTCATTTATTTACTGTTTATTTTAAAGTTTTCTATGCTGTCTATTATTTTCACAGAAAACCTCAAGATGGTTTGCAATCATAACGACGTAAAAACAATTTACAGCACTTGATTAAAATAATATTGTCAGATATATGTTCAAATGGACAGTCAAAATACTGGTTAAATAAAAAGGGTTTGGACTGATGCTGGAAGGAATACTGAGTCGGCACCAGACAAAACTCTCTGGGGAGTATATTCCACAGTTGAGGTGCCAGTGCGGAGAAGGCCCTTCTCTTTGTAATGGCCGGCCTCACTTCCTTCAAGGAGGGCTCTCAAAGGCAGTGTGGTGCAGTGGTTAAGAGCACAGGACTGGGACTCAGACGACCTGGGTTCTAGTCCCCGCTCAGCCATGGAGCCCACTGGGTGACTTTGGGCCAGTCACAGACTCTCAGACCAGCCTACCTCACAGGGTTGTTGCTGTGGGGATAAGATGGAGGAGGAGAGATGATGTGAGCTGCCTTGAGCCCTTTGTAGGAAAGGCAGGATATAAATCGAAAAATAAATAAACAAACAAACTCGGGAGATCCGGGTTTGAGTCCCCGCTCAGCCATGGAGCCCACTGGGTGGCTTTGGGCCAGTCACAGACTCTCAGCCCAACCTACCTCACAGGGTTGTTGTTGTGGGGATAAGATGGAGGAGGAGAATGATGTCAGCTGCCTTGAGCCCTTTGCAGGAAAAAGGCAGGATATAAATCGCAAAATTAATAAACAAACAAACTCAGGAGATCCGGGTTCTAGTCCCCGCTCAGCCATGGAGCCAACTGGGGGACTTTGGACCAGGCCCAGAATCTCAGCCCAACCTACCTCGCAGGGTGGTTGTTGTGGGGATAAGATGGAGGAGGAGAATGATGCAAGCTGCCTTGAGCCCTTTGTAGGAAAAAGGCAGGATATAAACCGGAAAATAAATAAATAAGATCATAGGGTCTGGGCAGGTGTATATGGAAGGAGGCGTTCCTTTAGATATCCAGACCCTCAAGCTTTTAGGGCTTTATTTGTCATTGCCAACACCTTAAATCTTGTTGTATGAATAAGACTGAGAGCAGCAAGAGAAGAATGAAGGAAGCCGCGTCGAATTCCTCGTAAGAGAAGAGGCAGGATATAAATCCAATAAATACACAGACCCTTGCAACAACTTTGTAAGGGGGGCCAGTCTCATCTCGCATGTTCCAGAGGGCAGGGGAGAGAAAATGGTTTGCTGAAAGCCAGAAAGTACAACTTCCAAGGAAATTCTCCTGCAGTACCCCCAGGACATCTTCCCTTTTTTTAATCTGATAAAGTGGACTCCAGCCCATGAGAGCTGAAGCCATAATAAACGGAAAGCTTTTAATGTGCCAGGATATGCAGGTGACCTCATATGACTGGCTGAGGCAGCAGTGAATTGAAATGACTGCGGATGAATGGGAGAGGAGCGAGTGGCCAGGCAGGGACTTGACACAGACGACGTGGCGGCCTCACCCAGCCCCAAGCCAAAAAGAGCTCCTGGAAGAAGCCAGGAAGAAATGCCATTTTGACAGTCCACCCATAGCAGGAAAGATGGCAGAAAGATTTCAAGCAGAGAGCACTGTCAAAACAGCCTCTCGAAATTCTCCAACCTATTTAGAAACAGAAACAGAGCGAGTCAGAAGGGGTCTCCCAGGCCATCTAGACTGACCCCTGGCTCCAGCTGGCCCCACTCATGACATGCCTACCATGTGCATGTCCAGCCTATCTGTGAACACCCTCACCGATGGGGCTTCAACCACCTCCCGTGGAAGCCCATTCCATACTCTAAGGGTCCTAACTCTCAGGAAGTACTTACTAGCATCTAGCCTAAATCTTGTTTCCCTGAGCTTTGCTCCATTGGAGTGCATCCTGCCTTCCTCTGCAGGGGAGAACAGGTCTCTACCCACCTCCATGTGACATCCCCTCACACACCTGTATGTCGCCAACAGATCCCCTCTGAGTCTCCTGTTCTCCAGGCTGAAAAGGCCCAGCTCCCTTGCAAACGAGCCACCCTCTTAGTGGCCCTTCACTGCACTGTTCCAACCCTATTTGTGGGCTGAGAAAATGGGTTGGGGGCATTTTACCAGATTTCTCGGGGGGAGGGGGAGAAATCAGCCAGCACTCCACAGTGAAGGGCTCACCATTAGCACATATTTCTTTTTCCCCTAAGTTTTGTTTGTATGGCTGTCACCTCTGAGACCCTGGAGTCCAGTTTTGCTGACACTGGCTGGCAGCAATAGCAGTTTATGGTTTCGGGCAGGGCTCTTTCCTAGACCAAGCAGGAGATGCCAAGGCTGGACTCTTCCACACGCCTGGGTAGGAGGGTGTCGCGTGCCTTGGGTGGTTGGCCAAGTGTGTACAGAACACTGGACTGGTGGGACCATGGCCCTGATCCTCGTCTTGAAATAAGATGGACTCCATATACCCAACACTATGTCTGAGGAACGGCTCCTTTGCCATCCAGGCAACGGTGGTGGTGGTGGGAAGGAAGGACAGGAGATGGGCCTGGAGAGCTCCTGGGCTCCCTGCCTGTCACACAAGCGGGTGGTACCCATGAAGGGAAAGAGGACTAGCAGCTTGATCACAAGGAGGTCAGGGTGTTATGAAAGAGGCCCACCAGGGTGCCCTGCCCAAAGCACCAAAAAGCCCCGGGTGGGCCCTGCCCAGGCATAGCAGCAAAGGAACATGACTCCAGAACCTGTTTTCAGTACCAAGGGCTCCATCCTGAAATGCACATTTAGGAGTAGGGTGCCTCTGATCATGTCCAGAGTGCTCACTTGTGCACCTGCCGAGGAGAGGCCAAACCTCCATAGCCAAGGGAGAGCCTTGCAGAGGGTGTGCAATTCAGCAGCGTTCGTCCTTCCAGATTAAAAGGTGAGAACTGCTTTGCTAGAACAGACTTTCAGCTGATCTTGATAAGGTCATAAACAGGACAGGAAAAGCATTGCTGTCCCAGTGGAGCTTGTCTCCAGGGGTGGGGGCTCCACTTCCCCTGCACATGGAGGTTCTCCAATGGCTAGGAGCCATGAATAAACTGTGGGACCCTACGCCTCTCACTGATGCTACGACAGACTCCAAACAGAGGTTCTCCTGACCTACAGTAGCAAATGGGTCATTCTTTACTTGGCTGCGTGGCTAAGGGCGTTCCATGAAAATATGGCTTTCCTGCAGAGATGGCATGCTGACTCACACACACAAGCCCCAGGAAATGTCACCAAAGGGCAAACTGAAACTCTGTCTCACCTTCTGGAACAGAGACCCTTGTTTGCAGAACTCACAGAACCCATAATCTGGTTCCCATAATCATGATGGCAAGCGCAATCCCCCCCCCCCAAAGGTGGGGGGCATTTTAGATCACCGGAGCGTTCACTGTGTCATGGTGACCAGAAGAGCAGAGTGGTCAATGTAAAAAGGAGGATGTGTTTTATCTGTGCTGGTAAACAGCCATGAAGAGGCAGGGTTTCTCTGAGTTTCAGACCAAGAGAACCTTTTCCTTGGTGTGAATGAGAGAAGGGACACATGATTCCACGGGGCACTGCCTGGCTTGGCTTATGGCACCCGGAGCTGTGAAGGCCCAGGGGAAAAAAGAAAGCAGAAAAATTCAGGGGAAACGCCCTTGCAGATCCTTCTGGTTGCCCCGTCCTCAGTCCTTCCTTCACATCCCTGATGCCACCCAGAGATTAGATCGCCTGTGGGCAAGGTCTGGCATGCAGCGAAGCGGAGGAAGCAGCGCATGGCCAGGGTTAGGCCAGGGCTGAACAGCCCTGAGGTCTGCAGGAGCGTCAGAGGATTTACTCCGGAAAGAGCATTGAGGCCAGCTTCTGCTGTCAGGGGCACGTCACGAGGTTTCGAGGATCCTCAGCCCTGAGGCTGGGTGCATGTGTTCATCGTGCTGGTCCCAGAGGGGGAAAGATGCAAAGCAGGTGGAAGGAGACTGGAATTAACTCCCTCCTCGGTTTTGCAGAATGGCTGTCTTTCCCCTCTCTTTTAAATTTATCCCTTGAGCCAACAACAGAGAATACGTGTCCGTCAGTGCTTAGTGACATTTGTCCGCTGCTGGCTACTGTTATTCCAAACCCCTGGAATTTTTGTCTCTCTTCATGCACCAAGGTGGCAATTGAAGCTTTCGAAATCCCCACTTGTATGGAAGAAGGATGATGAATAACCCAGGAGTGCTCGCCTCTTGGCTGGCCAGTTTCCAGCTAGGACAGGTGTCCTTCAAAATGATAGTGGACAGACCGTTTTGCCCTTTGAGACAGTAACCGTGCCGTGTGCTGCTGTCAGGTGAGGCAGGTGACTTCACGGAGTCCTTGCAGGAGTCAGAAGGTTGCCAGCTTTTCACGTGGCCTCGCTCCCGTGCTTATACGGGAATCAAGCTGCCCGATCTATCAACACATCTCAGAGCTGGGAGAGGAGATGCAGTTTGAAAGACTCGTTGTGCCTTTTCCTGAACACAGTGCTTCTGTTTTGATCACCAGTTGGTTTCAGAGGCTGGACATGTTTTGTTTTTTCTTGTGCCTCTTCTTAGACAATGAGAATCTTGCTTTGCCAATCCCTAGTTTTGACCTTCCAGGTTGACTATGGTAACATGTGGTACACAGAGGTGCCCTGGAAGCATTTTGCTCAGCTTGGGCAAAATGCAGCTGCTGGTTTGTGGATGGCTACTGAGAGCTGAAAACATACTCATCCTGTTTTCTCAAGTCCTACTTAGAGTAGACTCCTTGCAATGAATGGGGCTGAAGGAAAATTAACATTGGATGCAGACTGCTGTGCATTTCTCCCCTCAGGTAAAGGTGTGTGGAGCAATGCAGAAGATTCAGGGCACATTGACAAGGAGCAATGCCTATTGGGATTGAGATCATGTGCAGGGAATGATGGGATTTGTGCCAACAATGGGAGGACTGAGCAGGGAGGATGGAAACCATGATAAACCAGAAACCACTTGATTGTCTGTTAGGTAGATCATGGTAAGAAACCATGAACCAAGCTAAACAGGCATGGTTGTTTATTGTCCTGGGGGCTGCAAACATATTCAGCCTGGTCTTTCTGTCTGTCTGTCTCTCTGTCTGTCTGTCTGTCTGTCTGTCTACCTATTTAAAGTCTTTATATGGTGTCCCAGTACTGTCTCTGGACAGCTTGCAAAAAAACAAACAACCAAAAACAAAGCAACCATATACAACAGACAACACACTGCATCTGATAAATGATGATGAAAACAAGGATAAAGACAATTAACTGTTAAAATAACCCTATTCCTAAAAAGGTCTTCTGATACCGAAAAGAATAAAGCGATGGCGCCAGGTGAACCTTCCTAGGGATCAAATTCTAGAGTCAGGGAGCCACTGCTGAAAAGGCCCTTCTCCGGGTAGCGACCCTCCTGATTTCCTTCAAGGAGGGCTCCTGGAGAAGGACCTCTGCCTCCGATCTCAAGGGACGGGCAGGCACACCGGGAAGAAGGCACTCCAAGCTGATTAGCAAGTCTTACTTAAAGTTGACCCATTGCAATGAATGGGACCTAAATTAAATCAGTGCTGGATGCAACTACCATGCTTTTGAGCCCAAAGTGTTGACTTTCACCTTTACAGCACTTCATGGCTTACTCAGTTTTATGTATTTATTAGAAACTGCCTGTCTTGCATAAGTCTCTGTGCACATCAAGAGAACTAGCATCCTATTCCATGTTGGATCTTTATTTATTATTATTATTACATTTTTATACTGCCCATAGCCAAAGCTCTCTAGGCAGTTGACAGCAATAATCATAGAATCATACCCTCAAGTCACCCATCCCACTTCTGCCCAGGCCTGACCCTGCTTAGCTTCCAAGATTAGGCAGGATCAGGCACTTCAGGCTACATGTGCAAGGGAGGTGAGAACTTCGGCTGGTAGAAGAAGCCGCCTTATAGCCCTGGCTGTGAAAGGCTTCCCCACAGCCACACATGTGCGTCTCGAGGTCCGAGCTGCAGCTTTTCGGGAGGGCTGCAAAATGCCTCTGTTCTCTCTGGAACTGTGTGGACAGATCTGAGACTCACAGTGAGGAGGCAGAGTTGCCCTGGCACTCGTTCCAAAGCGTCACCTGCTCAGCGTTTGGTTGTGGATCTGCAGTTGAGACTTTAGGTGCACGGGCAGGAAAAAAAGCCAGCACCTGAGCTGAACACAGGGCTGCAGGTACAGAAGCAGAGCAGGTCACGGCACAGCAATCACAGGTGTGTCTCCATGGCAATTCGCAGCAAAGAGCTGTGCTCTACAATGTGTGTGTTGGGTTTTAATTCATTCCCTTTAAAACCAATGGGATTTCAGAAAATAAAGCAAATCCCCTGAGGTTCACTGGAGCAGGGCAAAACTTTGAGATGGGTGTTCCACTCCCAGTGGGCTCAGATGATTTCTTCCCTAGCTGAAAACCTGCACACAACATGATCTTCGGATCAAAGAAGATCCGTATTAAAAAAGTCATGCTCCATTACCGTAACTGCTATTAATCCAACGTGAATATTCCCCAGGCTGTCTCCACTGCCTGGATGTGTGCATATTTCATTCCCAATCAATGAGAATCAGCAGTGAAATTACTTTCCGACACGGCCCTTCGGCCCTCTGACAGCACAGGGCTGATGCTCTTACCAATTTTAGAAGGATGTTTTGGAAGTGACTGCATTTACAGGAAAACCTCCCTGCCTTTGGCTGCAATACAAGACATGCTGTGGAAGTAAAATACTCCCAGTTCAAGGGAAAGACTAGGACTTCACACTGGAATTAATGATGAGGATTATTTATGTAGCCCTTCCTGTGTACAGCACTTTACATAGCTCAGGAGGGCAGGTCCCTGCCCCAGTGAGCTTACAGTCTCAAGGCTGATATGGGAAACAACATGGGCAAAGACATGGTCCCAAAGACAGCTAACCAGAAATATTTGTTTTAGTACTTGAGGAGTAAAAGCTTTCATTTTTAAACTAGTGTTGCATCTCCACCAAGAAACACTGAGGCACAAGCTGTTTGAACCACAAACTCACACCTGGTGTTAAAAACTCATTTTATTCTAAGTGTCGCCCTGCAAGGATTCTGGGAACTTCAGCTTGGTACTGAAGACTGGGGTTGCCAGCTGGATTTTTACAGACTCGTGCTGCACTCAGTGTGCTAGCAAATTTGGAATTCTCGACTGTGGCCACAGAATTGGCCACAGTTTACATTCTAATCCCAAAGAAGGGCAATGCCAAAGTACCCCAATGTTCAAACTACCCCACAATTGTGCTTAGTCTACATGCTAGTAGGGTTATGCTCAAAACCCTACAAGCCAGGCTTCAGCAATATGAACTACCAGAAGGACAAGCTGGGATTCAAAGAGGCAGAGGCAGTAGAGATCAAATTGCCAACATATGCTGGATCATGGAGAAAGCTAGGGAGTTCCAAAAAAATCTACTTCTGGTTCATTGACTATGCTAAAGCTTTTGACTGTGTGGATCACAACAAATTCTGGCAAGTTCTAAAAGAGCAGGGAGTACCAGGCCACCTTACCTGTCCCCTGAGAAACCTGTATGTAGGTCAAGAAGCAACAGTTAGAACTGGACAAGGAACAACTGATTGGTTCAAAATTGGGAAAGGAGTATCACAAGGCTGTATATTGTCACCCTGTTTATTTAACCTATATGCAGAATACTTCATGCAGAATGCCGGCTGGATGAATCACAAGCTGAAATTAAGATTGCAGGGAGAAATATCAACAACCTCAGATATGCACATGATACCACCCTAATGGCAGAAAGTGAAGAGGAACTAAACAGCCTCTTGATGCGGGTGAAGGAGGAGAGCGCAAAAGTTGGCTTGAAACTCAACACTAAGAAAACGAAGATCATGGCATCTGGCCCCATCACTTCCTGGCAAATAGAAGGGGAAGAAGTGGAACCAGTGACAGATCTCATTTTCCTGGGTTCCAAGATCACCGCAGACGGGGACTGCAGCCAAGAAATTAAAAGATGCTTGCTCCTGGGGAGGAAAGCTGTGGCAAATCTAGACAGCATACTAAAAAGCAGAGACATCACCCTGCCGATAAAAGTGCATACAGTCAAGGCTATGGTTTTCCCAGTTGCAATGTATGGCTGTGAAAGCTGGACCATGAGGAAGGCTGAGCGCCGAAGGATTGAGGCCTTTGAATTGTGGTGCTGAGGAGACTCCTGCGACTCCCTTGGACCACAAGGCGATCAAACCGGTCAGTCCTAGAGGAGATCAACCCTGACTGCTCTTTAGAAGGGCAGGTACTGAAGACGAAACTCAAATACTTTGGCCACCTAATGAGAAGGAAGGACTCCCTGGAGAAGAGCCTGATGCTGGGAACGATTGACTGCAAAAGGAGAAGGGGACGGCAGAGGATGAGATGGTTGGAGAGTGCCAGTGAAGCAATGAACATGAAGTTGAGCAGGCTTGGGGAGAGATTGGAGGACAAGGGGATCTGGCGTGCTTTGGTCCATGGGGTCACAAAGAGTTGGACCGGACTTAACAACTGGACAACAACAGCAGCAGCAGCAGCAGCAGCAACTGCCTTTCAGGGTGGGTTCAACTGCAGGCGCTGGTGACTTCCACACCATGTAAAACTTTGCTTGCTTCAGCTCCAAGTTGTGCAGCTGTCCCAGGGCAAAGAGCAAACCGGGGCAGGTATGTTTCCCCTGCTCCTGGTCAGGTGTCAGCCATACCGAGAATGCTCTGTTAACAATCTCTAGCCTCTTTCCGCTCCACAGAACTACAGTTCCCACCATTCTCTGGGGAGAGGCCTGACCATCGCAAAAGCTTAAGTGTACTGTTACAGAGGTACCCCAATCGGGGGAGACGGTTCCAGCCATTGTCAGGATTCCAGACCTGCTTGGAATGAACAGGGTTCAGCAGAAACATACAATCTAGTATTCAGCAGTTTTATTTACAGCAGCAGAAATCCCTAAATTGCAACCGTGCCAAAGGGGAGCAGCTCAGACCACTACGAGGAAACGGCACGTGTGCAGAAGTGTTTCATGGAGCAGCGGCCAGGTATACTTTTTTGCAGGGAGGGGGATGAGACCTTGAATGAGTGATATGCAAGGATAACAGAAGCACAAAACAGGGAAACACTGAGAACCCATTATAGACATCAGGAAAAAAACATCATGATGCATCAAGATAAAACAATTGGGAGTGACAGACTTTAGCAGGTTTCGATGCTTGCTTTTCACAGCCTGAGGTAGGACATTGCAGGAAGACAAAGATGAGCTGGCGCAGGATTTGAATATTCAGACTAGTTGCATTGTATCATCCCCTGCCTGAATGGAAAAATCCTGCAAAAGAGAAACAGGCAGTTTTCTATATTCTAAAGTATAAAACTTATACTTGTTATTATGGCACCTCCAACACCATCAAAGAAAGGGATTCCACAGTCTCTCTAAGCCGCTTATCTGGGACTAGTCTTCCTCGACCTGATGTGTTGGGCTGCATCTCCCATCATCCCCAGTCGCATGTGTGTCTGCAGGGTTTTTCCAGGCATGAAGCTGTGCAGCAGTTTATGGCTGGAATGTGTGTGCATTTCTTTTGTGTGTGCTTTTTTGCTGATCACCCCGTGCGATACCAGCCCGGGGTAAGCTGTTCCTTCCAAGCGTCACCTATGCACACCCCAAGTTCTGAGACGGGTTAGTGTCAGAGTGTCTGCATGGTCTCTCCCTGCCCTCACCCGTGGGCTGGAAGACAAGTGGTTGAAATTAATTCACATCCTGGGTTTTCCAGAAGCAGTCATGTGTGTGTGTGTGTGTGTGTGTGTGAGAGAGAGCGAGAGCGAGAGCGAGAGAGAGAGAGAGAGAGAGAGAGAGGCAGCAGGCGATGGAGACTAGCCACTCCCCTTGCCGCCTTCAGCCGTGTCCTCATTTCACCTCACCAAATCCCAGCGCCCTGAACTTTACAAATATTAGTCATTTTTTGATCCTGGGTAGCTGCTCCACTTGCAGCGACTGGTCAGTCGAACGAAATTCCGATGGCCTTCAGCAGTGGCTGACGGAATGCAGCTCTTTCGGCCATTAAAAATAAAGTGGTTGCTCTCTTACGATCAACAGTGTCAGATAATTAACTCAGAGAAGAACAGTAAAGCCAGCTTCTGCTGCCAACCGCATGTCACAAGGCTTCCAGGATGCTCAGCCCTGGGACTGGGCATACGCGTTCGTCTCACGGGCCCCAAAGGAGGGAAGATGCAAAGTTGTTGTTGCTGTTAGTCACGAAGTTGTGTCCGACCCATCGCGACCCCGTGGACAACATTCCTCCAGGCCTTCCTGTCCTCCACCATCCCCTGGAGTCCACTTAGGCTCATGCCGACTGCTTCCGTGACTCCATCCAGCCACCTCATCCTCTGCCGTCCCCTTCTTCTTTTGCCCTCAATTGTTCCCAGCATTAGGCTCTTCTCCAGGGAGTCCTTCCTTCTCATTAGGTCGCCAAAGTATTTGAGTTTCATCTTCTGGCCCTGGTCTCCTAAAGAGCAGCCAGGGTTGATCTCCTCTAGGACTGACGGGTTTGATCGCCTTGCAGTCCAAGGGACTCGCAGGAGTCTCCGCCAGCACCACCATTCAGAGGCCTCAATCCTTCGGCGCTCAGTCTTCCTTATGGTCCAGCTTTCACAGCCATACATTGCAACTGGGAAAACCATAGCCTTGACGATACACACTTTTAAACCATGATAAACACTACTGTTATTCCAAACCCCTGGAATTTTTGTCTCACTCCATGTACCAAGGTGGCAATGGAGCCTTTTGAAATCCTCCCTTGTGTGAAAAACGGAAGATGAATAATCCAGGAGGGCTCAGTTTGGGGCAGGGTGCAGAAGGCGAGGGAGGAGTGAGGCATGAAGACAGCACAGGGTCTACGGTTTGTCCGCTTCTTGGATATGTTGAGGGTTAAACTGGGGAAAATCATTGCATCCTCAGAGAATCACAGACCTGGAAGGGCCCTGGAGCTCATCCAATTCAACGGTGTGCTCAGAATGCACTGCGCAAATGTACAGTGCAGCCCAGTCCATCTGAAGCTTGTCCCATCGCTTCCGGAGGCAGTTCATTTCTTTGTGGAACAGTGTTCACCGCTCGGCCATCTCTCTTAACATTCAGCCAAAATGGGCTTCCCAGTCTGTTCCACCCTTGATGCTAATCTTGCCTTCAGAGACTGCTGCATTTTCTGTGTAATAGCCTATTAGATATTTAATATCTAAATTAGATATTAAATATTGGAACAGTGCTTTTAAAAGAAGGCTTTTCACCCTGAGACACCCCCACTCTCCTTTACCAAGCCTTTTCCTTTGGATTCCTTTGCAGGATTAATCCTGGCTCCTTTGCACATGGTTTTTTGGTTCCCCCTCCAGACTAACCGCATGACCCCTTGCACAGCCACTATGCACAGCGCTGTGTATAACTGCATTGCACAAATACACAAGGGTTTTGTGCTGCCATGCGCAGATTGCAAAACTTTCTGCACAAGGCTCTATTTGCTGTGCGCTCGTATTCCTCATTCACGGTAGTCTGTGGGTGCTCTCTGCTATGGCGTCCTCCTCCTGGGCCTCTCCTGTTCTTTGCTACTGGAATCTTTCAATCTGGGAGAAGACCTCCCTTTGAGCAGAGGAATGTTCTCTGTAAAAGAGTTCTGGCTGTTGGGTGCAGATGAAGGGCTGTAGCTTAGACGGTCAGGACAAGCTGATCTCTCAGTGGCTGGTTGTGAGTGGGAACCCAGGCGGTGCGGTCCTCAGTCCTCTAGAGTGACCAAATGTGTCCCCCTACAAATATTGATTTATTTAAAGCTTTGATAGACTGTCCCTGTACTGGTGTCTCGGGGTGGTTTACAACAAGCAACAGATAAAAATGGCACAGCATCCGGTAATTCAATAATATAAAACCACATTAAAACTGGTTAAACATTAAAATAATGGGAAATTAAAAAGGGTTGGTAAAAATGCCAACTTTCCTTTTATGTAATGCCCACAATTCATGCCCGTAGCTCCATGTTGCGAAAGTAACCTGCCTGCCTTGCCATGGATGGCCTGCCGCTCGCTCCCAGGGTACCCCCGGGCACCTCCTTCCAGGTTTTGTAACACGTCTGGCCTTCCTTTTCTCCTACTGGAACTGGGAGCCGTGCGAATCGCTGTTCCATGGACATTCCTTTTCTTGGGTCTGATGCTGGGAGACAGCCTGGGACAGTCAGCTGATACATCATCCAGAAGAGCCAGTGCCTAGGAGAGACCCTCTTGTTGGCAGGGGTGGGGGACTCTTTGTGTTTGTACATTAGATGCCCACCTGCACTTGGGAAAGGTGTTAGTCACCCAGGTGAGGGGAGGAGGCAGGTGTGTGTGAAAGAGCAGGTGCAATTAGGGGGAGAGGGAGAGAGACTGACCGGCTGATGGCATCTTAAGCTGCAAGGTGCATCTCCCTGAAGATCTGATGTGGAAGAGAACCTCAGGGACAATCAGTTTGGAGAACCCCTCCAAGGTTGGAGGCATTGCTCTGACCTTAGAAGGTTGGAATCTGCTCTCAGGAGGGAGGGGGAGTCAGAAATTTGACTCCAAACCCCTCCCCCTTGCAGCTGGCTCAAGGAAAACCATGCTGGCTAGCTCCCCGAGGTTGGAAACTCAACCTCAGAGAGTGGGGAGACGTGTGCTCTGGTGGGTTGGGAGAAGAAGATACCAACGGCCGGGGAACAAGCCTCCTTTACCTCCTCCAGGCTGGGTTCCTTGCTTCCCTTTTAGAAGTTTTTGGTTGAAAAGCAAAAAAGGGAGGAAGGGAGGTTACGGAGGCAAAGGTCACCTTGCTCTGGATAATCAGATGCTTCTGAATTTGGGTGCCTCCAATCGCTGGTGCAATGGCGATCGCTGTTTTGGGTGGGTGGCTGCTGGGGGCAAGCCCAAGAGACTGTTCTGCCTGAGGCAAGGGACCAGATGGTGCTCACCGGCTTGGTGGCAAGAGGGGCTGCAAGGATCTGATGCCAATGCCGGGGGCAGAACTGCAAGCCCTTGAGCGGTGGGAGGCGGCCAGCCTGGCACAGGCAGATCTGCCCTCCAGCACCTTGCCGGCTCCCTCCGAAGTGTCTGCCGCCGAAAGGGCAGGGCAAAGCACCGCTTTGCCAGATGGAAGAGCCGGCCCCGCAGCTGCTGTTTGCTTCCACTTACATGCTCCTTGGATATTTGCAACGAAGGCGAAAGGCACAGAGGCCCTGCGACCAATTGGTCATCATGGCTTATCTTGTAAGGGCAACGCAAGCCCCACGCCATACGCCACAGCCTGATTCTCCCCTCCCTGCCCTGCTGCTTCCCTTCTTGATCAGGTGTTCATAACAGGCAAATAGCGGGAGGCAGGTGGGCAGGTGGGAGCACAGGTTATGTAACTAGTCTAAAAACTGATGAGTAATTTTCCTCTGTTGCAGCACATGATTGCAATCAAATATGCAGGCATGTACAGACTGGGCATTAAAGAAAAGCATCAATTTTCCAGGGATTGTACAATCCCTGGAGCACCGCCTCTCCTTGGAAAGCTTCCTAGCAGCCCACGGTCAGTATTCATGCTGCAGTGACAAACATAATTTGTTCACTCCATTTGAATTTCGCTTTGGAACGGCTTGCACTTTCCTCCATCCCAGGCATCACCTTGGTGGCTGAGGCACCCCAGGGAAGGAATAATCTTGGGTTAGGCGATGCCATCTATAGGGTTTGGTCCCCACAAATGGCAGCATGTCGGATCCCACTGCAATGCGAACTTTTGATAGCCTTCCACTGGTCCTACCTTGGCGATTCCCTCCGCTAATTTTCTTAGTAAAACCACCACCAGCCTCCGAGCATCAAACAGATCTGCTTGCCACTGCTCCAAATATGTTGGTTTTGCATTTTTCCAAAATCCCACAGGGCGTTCATTTCCAGGGCATCGGATGGTGCCACAACAGAAAGGAAGGGAAAGGCAGCTCTGTGAGTTGTTTTAATAATGTAATTTGATGCTGGAATCTGGGATCATAACGCGGTCATCTGAGGACAAAGGATGCTGTGAGCAGCTCAGAATGGGCTCCTGCGGGGAGGGGGGGCTCTCTTTGCAGCCGGCCAGGGTGGGGGCAGGAAAGCCTTATGTAACCGAGAGGACTTATGCTTGCTTGCATAACTCTTGTGGAGCGTCCCTGTCTGATGCGAGGGCTTTCTGTACGTGAGGAAGTGCTTGCTTGCTTTTGGGAGAGGAGATGCTGTTGGGAAATGCAAGCCCCCACTCTGCTTGTAGAATTCAGCGCTATGCTCCAGCGAGGACCCTCCCACTGCGAAAGGTCTGCGGCATTTGCGGCCCCAAGGTGTGCTGAGGCTCACGGGGGCTGGCATAGCACCTCCTGAGCTCTGAGGTTGCGCTGCACCTGCCTCTTCCTCCCTCCCGCCGCCAGCCATGGCCTGCCGCCACCTCGGCGCCTCTCCCAGAGCGAGGCCATGGTAGCAGGGGGGCCTGGAGGAGGCCTGCAAGCAGCAGCTCAGGCATCCTCCAGGGTCAGCTGATGCAGCGTGCGGGAAGGAAGCCCAGGGCGAGGCATTTGGGCTGTGGCCAGGAGGCAGCTGGCTGGGCTTCTCCGAGGGACATCCCCCAGATGTGTTGCTCTGCAGGGCCTCAGGGCAGAAGCGAGAGCCCTGGTCCTCCCTTGGCAGGGACTCCCGGGGGGAGCCGCTGGTGCACCTCGCTGGAGCCCAGCGCAGGCTCTGGGGGCTCCCCAGTGGAGACACTGGCGCGCCACTCCAGGAACTTGCACCCCTCGGAGCTCCTCGGAGGGAGGTGCAGGGAGGGGAGCGTGTCCCTCTGGAGAGCTCCACTAGCTGCTTTCTGTTTGTCCACCAGGCTCCCAGGATGCTGGATGGGGGCCTGAAACGTCTGGGGTTTGCCTGGGTTCAAGTTCTATACAAAACTCGAACAGTGCGGGGTGGGTTTGGCTGCCAGGAGCAGGTAGACTTGGCTGAGCACCTGCCAAGGGTTCACACCTCACCAGGAGTTCACGGACGCGCGATCCCTGGAGCTGCTGCACTGGAGTTGCCTCACCTTTGCAGCCAGCTTTCTTCCCTGCCCATCGTTGTGGTCCAGGGGATCCGTGCCGTCAATGCTCTCTGGCTCCCTGCCCCTCAAGCTAGCAGGTGGTACCTGTCACGGGAAAGAGGGTGAGGACCAGAGCAACTGGTGACCAGGTGAAAAGGTAGATTCACTGATGGAGCTCATCAAAGATGTCCTTTGGAGGCCCACCAAACTCTGGAGCTGGCGCTGAGAGAAATACCTCCATTGTATCCCTGCCAGCCCACGTCCAAATCAAAAAACGCCTTCCCAGAACCCTTCGTATAGCGTGCAATTTGATCACAATCTCCCTGGATCTGGGCCTAATCTGGGGTTTTGGTGCTGTGAGTAAAGTCAGTTCTTCCCCCTTCCCCCTGTAATTTCGGCTAAGTGTTTAATGATAGATCATTTACAGTCATCTGCTTTAGTCTTTTTGATGCTCATATGGAAGCAATAAGCAAACACCAACATACAGAGCCAGGAGCTGGAAAAGTGGGACTTTGGCCTGGCCTCGCTCACTTCGGCACGTTTGATTTGAGGTGTGAGTCGAGCTTCGGGCAGTGTGAACAGATGGATTTGGCAAGTTCCTTTCCCAAAGTTGTCACTCCTGCATGCCGGGGTTGGTGCCTTTCCAAGCGTACGTGATGGGACGCACATCCTGCTAGTTTCCACTGCGCGTGCCACATGCTGTATGGTGCTGCGCATTTATATTGGAATTCCGCAGGATTTAATGGGACTTACTCCAGCTTTGCAATAGATCCTCAGATGCACTAGTCTGGAAATATTTCTGCAAGCCCGCTGAGGGCTGACAGAGCAGCTGGGTGTGTTAGCGAACGCCATGCCTCCTCTAGCAGAATCGTGGTTCTGTTTGCAAATCTCACAAATATGTCCCATTTGCAGTTCCAAATTCAAGCAGGAGTGCTTCCCCCCAGATATTCTTTTGCAGAATTCCCAAATCCACTGCTGCATCTGAAAAATGTGAACTTTTAAAAAAATGCATGTTTTAAAATGCACATTTCTCCAGAAGTATGTTTTGCTCAGAGGTGGTGATAGGGAACTTGACTATAATACACTTTTCCTTTTCGAATGAGGAAAAAGGTAGGTGGAAAATGAAAATGGCAGAGTGAGCTGAAATGAGCATAGAGGGGTTTAGGGGAACTCGGGAAAGTTCAAAACTGGTTGCTTCTCCCATGCCCAGCTGGGGCACCGAACCCCTCTTCTGCCAGCCCATTCTTTGGCACCTGTTGCGGATCTGTTGCTGTTGAAACAAATCAAGGGAATACATCTGAAGTCACCATAACTGCCCCATTGACTCTTCTCCCTCAAGAGTCCTCTTCTAGAATCAGATATGGCTACATTGGCTGTGTTCAGACAATACTGTAACAAGGGCTGAGTGAGTGCTGTTATTAAACTGAGGGTTCTCGTTGAAACATGGATTATCATGTTGCCTGAAACCAGCCACACCTAACAACCATGGTTTGTTAACTACAAGCTACCCACATTTCACAGCCCAACAACAAACCATAGGTTCTCTGTGGTCAAACCATGGTTTGTTAGTGCAGTTGGATTCAGCTGTCACATTGACCCTTGGTGAAGTAACTTCCCATAGATCAGTGACCACTCACATTCGATCCATGCTCATCTCTGCACCCAGGCATTCTGTGCTCCCACCTCCCTGGGCTCGCATAGCTTGCAAGAGCCCTTTAATGAGGTCGCAGGCCCAGCTGTGGGAAAGTGTTCCCCAGACGCCCTTCTGAAAAGCTTCCTGGGTGGAAAGGGATTGGCCCAAATGCACGCAATTGTTGCCAGGGCGTGACTGCCCGGCCAGTGTGATGGAGAGCCAAGAACAAACCCAAACGGGCACAAAGCAGGAGCGTGGTGATGGCATAAACTCTGCATATTTTGCTGACTTTCATGTGTCAGGTGCAAAAACGCCCTGGGGCATTATTACGGGTGCAGTTCCCCTCCCTTCCATGGAACAGAAACCCACACCGGCCTGAGCAACAAGGTGTTCTCGGGTAGCAGTGCCAGTTTAGGGCAGAAATGCACCTTCCAACTCCCAGCATCCCCAGCCTGGCTGGATGCATTTGCTATTCCTTGGCATTTGTATCTCACCTTGCCCTCTTCTGAGGAACCCAAGGCAGCTTCCAGAGCTTCATTTTATCCTCACAACAACGACCCTGTGAGGAAGGTTAGGCTGAGGAGGAGCGACTGGCCCAGAGTCACCCAGTTGGCTCCATGGTCAAGTGGGGGCTGGAACGCCGATTTCCCAGGTCCAGTGCTCTCACCACTAATATGTTTAGAGATGCACAAGCAGAGCACTCTGTCTTGCAAGGCCCAGAATCTCCTAGGAAGCTGCTTGGACAGCCCTCCAAGCTGCACTCCCAGGTCCAGCTAAAGGCATCTAGAGACTCTTGCTCACTCTTGCTCAAAACTGACACCGGCTGCATCCAGCTGAGAAGGCAAGACTGAGGGGGGACATGGGATCCCTCTATAAGCACCTCAATGGCTGCCACAAAGAGGGAGGCCAAGATCTCTTCTTGCTGATGCCAGAGTGCAGGACACGGAAGAATCAATTCACATTGTGGAAACCCAGATTCAGGCTGGACATCAGGACAAGCTTCCTCACTGTCAGAACAATACGGCAGTGGGACCAGCTGCCTGGAGAGGTGGGGGGCTCTCCCACACTGGAGACATTCAAAAGAAACTGGGCAGCCATCTGAGTGGGATGGTGGGAACTGGTGTCCTGCAACAGCAGAGCGTTGGACTCGATGTCCTTCTTGGCCCCTTCCAACTCTACTATCCTCTGATTCTATGATCCCCTCAGCTGGGAAGCCGCCACCTTTTCCAAACCCTGATAGCATCTTGTTCAAAAACTATAAAGCTTTCCAAGTATCAAGAGACTGTCTCCTAACTATTCCAGTGAGGAAACATCAGTGGCTCATCCAAGATGCATCAAGCCTAAGAAAGTGATGGTCCCACATCATGTTTCTCCTACCACACTTCCCACAATTGCTTTCTCCTGCAATATGTGAATTCAGCCCTTCCCAGAATCCTCCAGAGAAGCTGGACTACTACTTTCATAATCTCTCGCTTGGCTGTATTGAACTCTACCCCATCTTACTCCTTCGCATGAGATGCAATGACGCACCTGCCTCCATAAATGGAAGACTCGGGGACACTGCTTTCCAAGAACATTTGGCCTCTTTGTGCACAAGAGAGATCTTGGGGCATCTCTGGTGGTTCTGTCCAGTTCGTTCCCCACTTTAAGACTTGGTGTGTTGCTAGATACTGCAAACCTTTCATTCTGGCCAGATTTAGGGTTCTTCCATGCCAAAAGCTTTGGGGCAGCTATGCAGGCAACTTCCTTTCCTCCAGGGAATGGCAATCAGGGGGCAGATTCCATAAAGCATGTCCTTTTGTTCCGTCACTTCAATGTCAGTCCCTTACTCAGCAAAGTACCAGGAAAATCAGTTCAATTTTATATTAAACACCTGATGGAAGATAACATCCCAGTGGTGTCACTGATAGGAGCTAATTTTCTGTCTGTAGCAGCAAAAACAAGAGAACAACTCACAACAATGCAACATGTGATTTGAAAGTGAAGGGACAACCCTTGATTACTGGAACGCTATAAAAACTGATTGTGTTATACTTTGAACTTGTTTGCTTCGAGATTCTGATATTCTGCACGGGACTATTGACCACAATACATCAGAGGAATGGATAATCTCTGTGGACGTGGTGGCTGGGGAGGCTGGGATATGTTGTCCTGCAGAACTGGCGGGCACTGGGTTGAAGAAAGCTTTGCAACGTGCTACAGTCGCAGAGCGCTACAGTTCACGCTTACGAAAGTGTAGGGTTTATTTCTGCAAAAACTGCTCCTTCGTCGCTCCTTCACATCCTGTTTCCTTCTCATTCCTCTGCCCCACTGTTGCTCGATTGCCCGTTTATTTTGGCGTAACCGAGTCAGATGTCTGAGCTTTGCAGAAATCAGTTTCAGACCAGAGCACTGGCGCAGAAGTGACGGCTGGGCACTGCTCTTGGGTTGCATTTCTAAAAATGTGCTCTTGTTATGTAAGGTCGCGGGAAGGATGGAAAAATACTGACAGATGCAGGGGAGATGCTCGTTCTCCATCAGTGACTCACAAAGGAGAGATGCAGAGACAGAGAGGCAGAGCGAGAGCCTGGGCATATGGCTAACCGGGCCAACCTGTCTGCTGGCCACGTACGACATGACTCCAAAGCGGTGCCAGCACACCATGCGTTCCTCGGTTTTGGGGAGTGGTCCTGTGGTCCTTCAAATTAGACATGTGGGTGAGAAACCAAATGTGCATAAGTGATGCTCTTCACAGGCTGGGTTCAGGCAACACAATAGGTGAGCTGAATGTTGGTTGTACTTCACTGTGGCTTTTTGTTGAAACATGGGTTATCGTCTCTGGCAGTCTCTGTGAACCATAGTTCACACTTGGTTTACCATGATCCACGTGACAGTCATTCAAGTGGTTCCACATCATCATCTTCCCCACACGGTCTTCTCACAGTTGGCACACATCCCATCAGTCACTGCACCTGAGGTGCATTGATCCTTTTCTGTGTCACCTCATTTGTCCATGCATGGAGGCCAGATGGATGGAGCAACTCCTGCATTAATGGCTTTTCAGAGGACTCAGTGGTAGTGATATAGTAGGACCGTGGAAACCATGATCCTGAGTTCAGACAACATGCCAAGCCATGATGGTGCAGCGAACCCATGGAATGAACCATTGTTTCTAAGCGTGGTTTCTACAGACCAAACTTACCATGGTCAAATGCCATGACTGGGCTTGGACAACACGACAGACCAATAATGGTAAAAGACCACCATGACTTATCATGCTGTCTGTACCCAGCCTCTGCCTGGTTTCAGGTGGGTACTCTTATCTGCCCAAACGGCCCGTTTCCCAGCCCCAATTCCATCAGTCCCCATCATTTCTTACCTGCCCTTCAGAAATGCTGTCCTTAGTTTGACTTTGGGAGATGCGTTTGTTGTATTTTCCTGGTTGACTGCGACAAGGACCACCTGGAGCTCCAGGGTGGAGTCCCTCTGGCGCATGCAGAAGGTCCAGGCTTGGATCTTCAGCTGCTCCAGGCAGAGCTAGGAAGGAATCCTGTCTGAAGTCTCAGAGGGTTGCTGCCAGTTGCCGATGATGGTCCTGCCCTTAGCACGAGGCTGAACAGGCTGGGTGGTCTTGGGCATATGAATCGACAGCAAAAGATTAGTTGATTGCGCTCAGGTTGTGTCTGGCTTATGGTGACCCTTCGAAGGAGAGCTTCCTGAGTGTTCTGTCCTGGACAGCCCTGCTCAGCTCTTGTCAACTCAAGATTGGCATCCAAATCTCCGTCCTCCTTGAATTTTTTGGCTGCAGCCTTCCTTGGAATGGAATGCACTAAGTTTCTTAGGGTGCAGTCTGGAGGAGATGCCCACAAGAAAGGTTTGCAGGATTCCTCTGCAGGGTGAGCAAAGTCTCAAATGGCCAGTTGCAGATGTGATACTTCGGATGCGGAGGGAAGGCCTCCTCCAGTCCCCTTTCCAAGGTCGCTCTTAAGAATGTGGAGACACCGCCAAGCATTGATTCCTCTGCACCAGACTGGGACTGGGGGCAATCGGGACACAGGCCCCCAGCTCCAAGCTTGGAGCTCTTTTCCCGGTGTTGGACCTGAGACTCTGAGAATCCTGTGCTCCCCTGGTCACTGTCCAGGGCCCATAGCTTGGCTGTGGAGAGGCACAGAATTAAAATGATTGTGACAATGATGTTTATTCATCATTGATTCGGAAGTGAAATAATATACATGATTATAGAAGAGGGAAATGCAGGATCCTTTGAAGAAACACAGGTTAGATGAGAATGGTGATGATAACAATATTGGCAATAATAATGCATTTCTGAGCTGCCCTTGAAAGCTGCAGCGTTCCCAAGGTAGTGGATTATCCCAAAGGCCATTAAGTCCCAGCTGCATCACTGCTCCCAGGTCTACGCAGATGAATACAGAATTTAGGCTGGGTCCCTGAAATAAGACTCGGCACACCCCAAATCCTAGATGCCTCACTCCCCAGGGGGTTGCCCTCCCTCGGATAAGCCATGCTCAATTTCAGCTTCATTTCTGGTTGCCAAGCTTATAAGTCACCTTCAAACAACATCACAAGGCAAAAATGATCTATTAAAGGGATGCATGACGTGGGGAAACACGGAGTTAGAAGGCAGGCAGATTCCATCCAACCCTCTACCCGGATTATTGTGACATAAAAACCTCAAGGACGCAGAGGGGAAGAAGCGTGTGCAGATCTGCCAGGGGGCAAGAGCAGCGAGGTGACTGCAGGATACGTCTCCTTTCAGAAGGTTTCCCGGGTACAGTTGTGGGCCGCATCCATTTCTGTTCGAGGCACATCATTCTGCAAGGCGGAGCTCATTTGTAGTATGGAGAGCACCCCCCCACCCCGCCTGCATGGCCCAGAAAGGGTCTCGTTTCCTTGCTGCAGTTCTTTTATCCGGCTACTTCGCTCACACGTGGATTTCTGCTCCAAAATGGTGCTCAGGCTGGCTATCGATAAAATCCAGATGAGAAGTAAAATCTGAAAACCTAACATTGAAACAAATGGAAAAGGTAGTGAAAAATACGATGGAAAGAATTTAGAGCACCGGCCAATTAAATAGAAACCCCCTTTAGCGGCCTCTGCACTTCAGGATGCGGGGAAAAACACCTTAGCCTGTAGGCAGATGGATGGGAAGAAATGCCAACGGAGCTGCGCTTGGCTGGCCGCTGCAGAAGCAAGAGGAAGCACTGAGAAGGCCTCCTTTCATGTCCCCACAAGGAGAACTAAGAGAAGGACCTTCCACAGAGCGCTTAAAACCCAGGCGGGCTTGCATGAGAGCAGGCGTCTTTCTGAAAAACTGTCAGGCGTTTTTCAAAAGGATGAAGGGCATGAAGCAACGGCTGCTAGGCAGATTCCTGGTGGCCGCTGGACAATTCAGAGTCCCAGCTCCAAGCCCAGAAACACACCTGCCATGCAGCCGGAATGGGGAAAAGGCTGCTGACGGGGATGGGGCATTATGTTCACATGACTCCAGTCCTCCATCAGCTTCACTGGCTTCCCATTGAAGTCCGGGCCCAATTCAAGGTGTTGGTGATGACCTATAAGGCCCTAAACGGCTTGGGTCCTGGTTACCTGAACGAGCGCTTGCGTCCATATATGCCCGCCTGCCTGCTCCTTGAGATCTGCGGGAGAGGCCCTTCTCCGGGAACCCTCCGTGAAAGAAATTAGGAGGGTAGGTACTCGGAGGAGGGCTTCCTCTGTGGTGGCGCCCAATCTATGGAATGTGCTCCCCAGAGAGGTCTGCCTGGCGCCGTCGTTATTTGTTTTTCGGCGCCAGGTGAAGACCTTTTTATTTAAGTGTCATTTAATTGTTAATATTATTTGCTTATTTTATCTGGCCAGGGCGACTTATTTTATATTGTTATTTCTTGTATTTTAATTTTATGTTGTGAGCGCGAATGGGGCGGCATAGAAATGTTTTAATAAATAAATAAATAAAAAGCAGAGCAGCTCTAGCCCCAAAGCCAGGCCTTGGAGTTGGGCTTCAGGACTGGGGGGGGGGGCAAGGAGGGGGCAGACCCCACAAGCACACGCAGTCCTGGTAATGCTCAGCCTGCACTCCCCACTCTCTAAGGCGCCATGGGGAAGCCTGCTGAAAAGGGCTGCCTACACGTCTTCCCGGGAACAGGAAGACTCGCCTCCGCATTCCCTCTTCCTGCATGTGTAATGCCCGGAATCCTTTGCGTGTGGAGGCTTATGAAAGGCCTCGGCGTGCGGCCTGGTGAAGAAGCATAACGATGCTGGGGGGCTGCAGCCCTTCCTGATGCCACGGGTCGTGCCAGGCTGGGAAAAGTCAACCAGGCATGCTGGCAAGCCAGGAAGCTGCTCCGGGACCTCTCAACTCCGGGGTGGGGGAAGGCTCTGGAGCACCGCTCATGGGAGCACCACCCTTCCAAGCGGCCGCCTGGGACAGCCGTTCCCTTTGCCCTAACGGCAGGACCGGCCTCAGTGCACCCAAATGGATCCTCCAGCTCAAGCCCCCTTGCTGAAAACAACGAGGCGAGCATTCGCCCAGCCTTATTTATTTTTCTTTCCTTCTGGAAAGCTGCCAACTTTCCAGGCTTCATATGCACGTTTTAAAAAGTTCTGCAATCTCACAAACAAACTTAATTGCTTCTAGCCAAAGGCCACAACACTCATAGATAAAAGAATCAAACCCTCGTATAGATACGGGACTAAATATGACAAATAAATTATATAATGTGAACATTGCTCCCTTCGCTACAAGTGAAAGCAGACAAAACAAATCCCCTCCAGTCTTGACAAGAGCTGAAATGGGATAGTGAGAAATTGTAGCAACTTGCTCAGAGCAAACAACAGCAACGGCTTGATCGGGGAAATCAGCGAGGCTGTGTCCCCCCGCCCCCAAGCCACGGAACGGCCTCGCTGTAGCAAAGGTGCTCCCGATCGGTCGGCACGGGCCATGAGCTTGCCTTCAAAACAGAGCTGAGGCAGGTGAACTGCAGCACGGTCTGCAGATGATAACAGAACATACGGTCCCTTCCTAATGCTGCACTCGAGCTGACACAAAAGGTGAAACGGATGGGGAGGGAAGAGGAAAGCTGCTGCGCCGCCGTGGGCAACGCTGGGCGGCTGCCGAGACCCCGGCTGCTGCCAGAGGCCCGCTGCAAATTCTGCGTGTACAAACAGGGGCAGTGGAAGAGGAAAAGCAAGTAAAGGGGCCCCTCCTTCCACTTTTCCTCTGGGCCAGCCTACAGACTGTGCCCCCGGGAGACAAAAAGGAAGTGGGTAAGGAGAAGGAGGGGAGGCCAGATTGTCCCAAAGCTAGAGCAAGCACCTTCTCCGGTGGGACGCCAGGCGGATCTTGCCCTTTCTGGCTGGTACCGGGCTGGCGCCCCCCCCCCCTTGCTGCAGCGTTCTTCCTGGGAAGCCAGGAGCGGCTTTTGGGCAACGCGTCTTCTGGCTGGCGGCACAGGGCACCCAAACATCTGGGCAGGCGCCAGTCCTTGGCCCTCTCTTGTGTGACCCGTGCCCTCCTTTGTGACAATGCCAGTTAATGAGCCTGGCAGAGCAGAACGGGCCTCTGGTGGTTTAGTGGTCGGGAGGGTGGGACTCGGGCCCAGGGATGGAGTCCCCGCTCAGCCAGGGAGCTCCTTGGGTGACTCCGGCCCAGTCTCTGGCCCTCAGCCCAACCAACCTCACAGGCCGGTGTGAGGAGAAGACTGAGAGGAAGAAGAGGATTTACGAATTCCTTGGAAGGAAAAAAGCTGGAACGTGAATATAATAAATAACCTCAGGACTAGTTGGTGATGAACCGAATTCCATTCCCTGTTGGGTAATCAAGGTCTGGAAACTGAGGCAGTGCACCAGAGAGATGGAGGTCTAGAGTGGCTGCTGACTAATTTGAGGTTAGCTTTGTTAGTTGGACCCAGGGTAAATGTGGCACTTTAAGAACAGATTTCCCCTAAAGTAGACTTGTTAATTTATGCTTCCCCGATCTCCCAGAATCTGCCTTTTCTCAGTGGAAGGGCTGCACTCCTGGAAGACGCTTCTGCAGGCGTTTTGGTGCTACAAAGCACTGAAAAATGCTAGGCACCGTGCAAAGATTGCAAAAGGTGCAGCCTGCAGGCTTGCAATGGAAAAATTAAAGGCATCATGCAGCCAGGATAAAAACAGAGTGTTTAAATGTCATGACAGGTGAAAAGGCATTCCAGCTGCAAGGGGAAAGGATGCACTCAGAGACTGGCTTTTGGGTGGGAGCTTGTAGTTTTGGGGGGGGGGGTGAATCTACTCCTTTTAATGCCTAGGGTCAGGCCCCCTTTTCTGTCTGCAGTAAAAATACTGGGCCACTGAATTAGCCTCCACTGCCCTCTAGTGTCTGTGGTCCCAGAGACACCGAGAGAAGAATTGCTACAGTCACGCAGCGCTTCACTCATTGCAGTGTGCAAACCAGCACAATATATTTATTAAAACTTTTATATACTGTCCTCATTAGCTTCTGAATGGTTTACAAGAAAAGCTAACTCCCCCCAACATGGTAAACAATGCTACATAACGTATATAAATATGATATGGCTCTTAGCACACCAATTCCATATCCAACCCAATTAAATACAAATACATAGGTAAATAAGGAAATGAACCATCTGCAGCGACCCACTGAAAGTATAAATAAAACACAGTATAAAATAGCATAATGTTAAAAAAACAAGTTAAATACTCGGAAAATAAACAGGGTTTAGCCTGGCTCCGAGAGAGTGTGTGCCGGCGCGCCTGTCCATACGCATCAGAGGCATGGCGTAGAAGTGGCATCTCCAGGCAGAACTGCAAAAATTCCTGCCCCAAACCTCTGGGACCTGCTGCCAGTCAGTGCTGATAATGCTGAGCTCGAGGGACGGAGGATCTGCCCGTGGCTAAGAAGCGCCCTGCGTTCCGCACGGCCAAGCCCCTTCGCTCCTGCAGCCGAGCCTTCCACGCCTCTGAAGTCGGGGATTTACGAGCATCCAATGCCAGGAGCAGGGCAAAGCAGTGCCCCACAGTCTCTCTGGGTGGCCTGTTTTGGCCACCTCAATTTATCAGAGGGGAGAAGCCCGGGGTGCTGACAGGAACTGGTTATCCCTGCAGCTCCAGCCTAGGCCCTTCCTTACTCCCCAGAAGCACCCCTTTCCTTCCCTCAAAGCCCCACTGAAGCCTCTGGGGCAGGCAGCTGGTGTGAGTCTTTCCATGTGGGCAGAAGGGGCAGGGTGACATGTTGCCTCTGGAGTCCTGGCTCCGAGGTTCCACAGCCAGGACTCCAAAGAGACTTGTGACCCTCCAGGTGTGGCTGCGAGGCCGCAGAATTGCACCCCAAGACTCTTTTGCAGCTTTGGCTGTGATCAACTAACACTGCTGCCCCATAGAAATGATCAGTGTCCATTTATTCACTGGAAAACATAATAGATGGGGAGCGTCACACATAAACACAGATACACTTGGTCCATGTGCAAGAGCATGGCCTGAACTCCTCGCCTGCACCTTGGCTGAGGTTCTCTCATGTTCGAGCATTAATTTCTCCTCATGAACATACCTGTCTTTCACGAAGTGGTGCATTTACGTGCACATGCGCCAGGGCCAAGAAGTCTGCATTCTGACACCTGGGGATTATTTTTCTTTCGGAGACCCTAAGGAGGGAATGGGTGTCAATGCTAAAGGTGGTGGGAAAGTTTAGGACAGAAGAAAGGAAGTCTTCTTCACAAACATGTAGTCAAACTACAGGTTGTTTCTGAGTTATGAACATCTGAGTTACAAACAACCCCTACTTATGAACTGCCATAAATTCTATTAATTGAAAAAAAGCCATGGAAAATTGTCATTGCACAGAGAGAGAGGGGAAGTGAAAGCGGGGAGAGAGGCAGGTCTTTCTGTCCTGTCCATCTGGAAAGGGACATCTCTCCAGTATTTCCCTGCTGCAAAGAGGAGGCACTGGTGAGTTTGAGTGCGGGGGAGCTGTATAGAGATATTTGCGATTTTCCCACTTCCATGTGGGCCCTACTCCCCTAATGAATGTGCAGGGCTGACCATACATGATGCGACTTATATACAAAGTCAGCTTAAAGATGAATTTCCAGTTTCTCAGGACTGAACTTGTTCATAGCCCGGGGGCTGCCTGCATGAAATTTGTTGCCGTGGGGAGTGGTGAGGGCTGCCAGTCTGGTGGCTTGAAAAGGGGGCTGGGCAGATTCACGGGGGAGGAGGAGGCAACCAGGGGCTACTGGCCTTGCTGGCCATGGGCTCCCTCCTCCACCGGCGGTGGCCTGCCTGCACACACCGATTGCTGAGGAGCTCGTGCTGGGGGAGGTCTTGCCCCCATCCTGCTGGAGGGATCCTGGGGGCAGCTGGTTGGCCACCCTGTGTATTTAGCGATGGACCAGATGGCCCTTGAGTCTGGCCCAGCGGGGCTTGTCTTGTCTTCTTATGTCCTTAAGGACACCCCAAAAGACAGAGACAGAAGAGGGACAGCAATTTTGCCAGGACCATGCCAGGAAGAGTAAGAAACCCTGCTAGGTAGGGGCAGTCAGAGCAGATGGGGTTAAATCCAGGCATTTCCAGCTGACCGTTCTTCAGACCACGCTGATGAGGGACTGACCCTGGTCCTCCGTGCCACCTCCTCAGATGACTGGGGGGCTGTATGAGGAGCAGGCCGCTTCATGCCCAGCCACCCAGTTGCTGGGGCCCAAATCTGGGTCTGAGCCTCAGCATGGGGGTACGATCCTGCCCGAAGTCCCACGGCTCTTCCCAGTGAAGCATCCTACCGACGCTCCACAGGCAATAGCTCTGGGTAGGAGCCTCAGCGACTGACCGTCACGTGAGGGGCAAAGGCCCGCAAGCCCTCTTGGCTGGCTCTGGTTTGGTGAGGATGCCTTTGTCATCGGAAGCTATTTATATAACTTGGCGGGCCTTTGTCGGGGCTTTGCTGAAGTAAGCGTTGGACAGGGACAATAGGCTCTGGCATGCTTAATGCCCGCAGCTTAATGGCCATTTTATTCCCCTTTGATCGCACTTTGTGAGGAGGGAACCTTGTGATTGGAGCATCAAAAAGGCCACCGCAGTGCCAAGCTCCCATCTCGCCGAGTGGGCCACCTCCTTTGGCAGAAGACAGGCTAGCAAGAATCACGATCGCGGGAAACAGGTGGCTGGCTGATCCTGGGGTTGCCCCACCTTTGCTCTGTGCAAAGGCGAAGGGACACTTTTAGGGAAGAGAGGCGAGCTCTTTGTGCGTGGTGGAGGGATGGACGAAATTGCTCGCAAATGGAACCGGCTCCGTGTGGGTTGGAAGAGGCCTTCGTTTGATGCAGCAGAGGCTTCAGGGAAACGGACGCAAGGGAGTCGGACACCAGCTGGCCTAAATGAAGCCAGCTCTGGGTAGAGAGCCTGCCATGATGTGTCCCTGTGGCCCAGTTTCGTCCCCTGAAAGGACCTGCCCTTTAGTATCTGAGAGGAGGGAGAAACCAAATTGCCTGTGTCCCCCTATCAGCAACAAAGGGCCCACCACCTAGGCAAGACTGCCACTTAGTGGCTGGAAATGTCACTGCAAGCTGCAGCCATGCAGGCACATTAAAATTAATTAATATTAATGAGTGTATTTTTAAAACAAAATGAGCACTCCAGGCACGTGACTCTTGCATCCCCTTAACGTGCCCAGTAGGTTTTGTGTGGCTAGGTGTCAGCTGGGTCCCTGACGGACGGACAGATGGGCGCTGCTTCTCTTTGTGAACTACAGATCGTCAGGGCCAGCTGGGAGCCAGGCCGCTGCTGGGGGTCCAGCGCAGGAGCCAGCCGATGCGGGTCCAAAGGGCCGGAGGGGCGGCACAGGCCAAAGATGGTCCGGAACCGGCTCTGCCACGTCTACGTACATGAAGTCGCTCAAAATGAGCCGCTGACCCAGACATTTGGGCTTTATAGGCCCTGGTGAGTCTGACTGGCCTGTGGGACAGTCGTGACATGACCACGGTCTAGGTGACCCTTGAAGTGCAGGACTTGGCTTCGCCTGGTATGCCCAGGAAACCATTGCGTGTTAGGCTAATAGAGATGGCAGGGACCATTAAGGCCATCAGGTCAACCCCCAGCTCTGTGCAGGACTCCAAGTTAAAGCATCTTTAACAAATGGTTGCCCAGTGTGGCAAACCATCCCGAGATGCTAGTCATGGACAGACTATAAAAGCTTTAACTGAATGAATGAATGAATGAATGAATGAATGAATTTTGTATCTTGAATGCCTCTAGCATGGGAGAGCCCACAACCTTTCTGGTCATCAGTTCTACTGGGTTGCTCAGCCAGTCGGGAAGTTTTCCCTCTTGTTCAGCTGCAACCTGGTTTCCTGTAACTTCAGTCCATTATTCCATGTCCTGCACTGTGAGATGATCAAAAAGAGATCCTGGCCGGCTGGAGGAAATGTTACAAAAATCCTTAGCTTTTAAACCTGAAGTCTTCTTATTAGGCATTATACCTGTTGATATTAGTAAACAAGAAATGCACTTGATTTTACATGTAATTACTGCGGCGAGGATTGCATTTGCTCAACACTGGAAAAGTGAAGAACCACCCACCGACGAACTGATCCTAAAAAAGATCTTGGACTGTGTGGAAATGGATAGACTGACTTTGTCATTGAAGGAGAAAGAAGATGCTGATTTCTATCAAACTTGGGACTCTTTTTATTATTGGCTAGAGAAACGGGACTTCGTATAGATTTAAATCTGTTTCTAAGTTATCATAAATGGAAAAAAAAATGTGAGGGCTGACCCAGCAGGCCCTATGTTTTCTGATGATTGATGTTGTTTTTAGTTTTTCTTTGTTTTAGGATTATTTTGAATAAAACTTATTATAAAAAAAAAAGTTCCTGGCCATCTTCCGCATGACAACCTTTCAGGTATTTTAAAAGTGTGACCCTATCCCCGCTTAGTAGTCATTCATTGAGGCTAAACATGCCCAGTTCTTTCCATCTCTCTTCACAGGGCTTTGTTTCCAGTCCCTGGATCATCCTCACTGTCCACCTCTGAACGCTTTCCAGCGTGTTTGCATCCTTTTAAAACTGTGGTGCCCAGAATTGTGCACAGCCTAACCAGTGCTGTGCAGAGGGGGAAAAGCATCTCACATGATTTGAAAATGGTGCTCCTTTTACGCAGCCCAAAATAGCACTTGATTTTTTTGCAGCTAGATTGCAGTGTTGACTCATATTTGTCTTGTGAGCTATGACGATTCCAAGACGCTTCCGAGATGTGTTACCTCTCTCAGTCTAAGAAGGTGCCATTGAAAAGCGCTCTTTGAGTCCAATTCTGTAGCCAGAACACTGTACAATATTCAAATGAAATATCAATCTTAGCCCGTTGCAGCATAAAATTGCAGCAAAATTGCAGCAAAATTGTCAGCAAATTCTCAGCTTAGCGGAGTAGCTAAGCAATTTGAACAGTGGATTAAAAGTTAAGATCGTGTGTTTTGAATAGGCCAAGGGGAAGACTTCAAATGGATGCACCTGATACAAGAGGACAACAAAGCTTATGCCTTAATGCATTCATTGGTCTTCAAGGTGCCACAGCACAAACTGTTTGCTGTTTTTTCTTGCCAGTGGCTGAATAATAATTTTAAACAACAGACATGAGTGCCATCTAATGTCCAGATCTGAGAAGTGCCAAGGAGCTTAGAGGTGATCTTGGCTGAGACTGTAGAATACAAAAGATAGAATAAACGTAGCAGGAAAAATACTGGATGAAGTTTTTCAAGGTTCAGCAGGGACAATATTGTGTGTGTGTCTCTATTTTTTCCCAGGTTGGCGCTTGGAGCCATGTTAGCTTAGGGTGCAGCTTTCTTCCAGAGGCGTTATGGGAATTTGTGGGCGAGCACACCTGAGTTTTGCACTCCTTGGAATTCACACTTACGGCCCCTAGTGGAACCCCCTTGTACACCACCCTCTCCATCGCCGATCATTGGGAAGAGTCCTTGTTTTGGCAAGTTAACAGGGTAAAATGCTTCTCCAAAGTGCTTTGAGCTGGACTTTGCGATTATTTTTGACTTTGCAATTATTTTTGACAGGTAACTCCTGTTACCTTTGGCTCACTGGAACGTGGACCTGAGTGCTTCTCCAAAATGGAGCCCAGCCCTTGGGCTGACTTAAGTCCTGTGCTCCTCAAACCAAACCTTCCGTGATGAACAGTATAGGACTGGACGCGTGGATGGATGGGGTCCCCTGTGACAGGGAGACTTCTCATCCATCACAGCTGTCCTTTGAGCTTTATCAGTGCTATCCATAGGGAGCACTGCATGGGTCACCCTTATCAAAGCTTCAACAGGTAAGAAGCTCCAGTAACACAGGAAGGGTGGTGCATTTAAGAAACATGCCCCTTTTTTTGATGTGGATGCTGGAAGTGAAGTCCCTAGAACAGGGGTCTCAAACTCAACTTACCTGGGGGCCGCTGGAAGTAGAGTCTGGGTGAGGCTGGGCTGCATCGAGTATTCCACCACCTCGGTGGTGGGGGGCCGCTCATCCCGTGTTGCTCCCGGAGGCCGGCCCGGGTGCTGCTGGTGCTTTGAAGGCCGCAGGGCCCCTCTCCCGTGTCCTGCCCATTCCGTGGGCTGCAAGTTTGAGACCCCTGCCCTAGAATGTAGTGCTGGTTCTGTGCATGGGGATGCAGGGAAACTCGGTTGCTAAGACTCCCGTCTCTGGATCCTTGCAAACATTTCAGGCTCTGCTGGCACTGCAATAAATTTGAGTGGTCAGGAAGCCTGGTTGCTTCTTTTGCAATGACTCACAAATAACCGACACTCCTGTTTGGTTTTCCTGGCTGATTCACCGCTTAGTAAAAGCACGGTCAGTGTCAGAGACACTTGGCACGCAGTGATGTATTCCAGATACTGTTGGATGTCCTCAGTTTGCATCAGACGGAGCAGCCTTGATAGGTAAGTGAAGTGTAGCCCTCCCACCTGGTTAATCCAGGTCACAGGTTCATTTGGAATTTATTTTTTTCACCCTGTGTGGCTCTGAAAATATGAGCTGCTTCAAGAGAAGTACTGAGAAAAGGAATATTCATTCATTCATTTATTAAAAGCTGTTCTATCCCACCCCCTACAGAACATCTCAGGATGACTTAAAATAAATAAATAAGTAGAATAAAACAAAGCCCACAGCATTCGACCATTAATATACTAAAACCCCTGTTAAAATCAATTAAACATTAAAATAATGGGAAACTGAAAAGGGTTTTGCCTGACGCCAAAAAGAATATAACGTTGGTGCCAGGCAAACCTCTCTGGGGAGCGTATTCTATAGTCGGGGTGCCACCACAGAGAAGGCCCTCCTCTGGGTAGTCCCCCTCCTAATCTCCTTCAGGGAGGGCTCCTGGAGCAGGACCTCCGACCCAGATCTCAAGGGATGGGAGGGCATATATACATGGCCAGAACCTATAAAACAGAAGTGAATTGTGGCATGTACTTAACATGTATTTAGTACAATTCCAATTGCCCGAGGTGTGCCATGAACACAAACGAAAGGGTGTCTACAGATGAATACGGGAATGGAAAAAAAAGCTAAGTTGTTTTCAGAGTCTTCAGCTGCAGACTAGTCCTCTTCTTTCTCGGACTGATGCCGAAGCGCAATCCTCTGGCTGGGACTGCAGTGTGGCCTGCAAAATTAGGGATATTCACAGCCTATCCATCACAGGCCACAGGCTTTCTGCATCTGTGCCCCCCCTCCTGTTCTGGCTGTGCGGACTGAGCCTTTTGCACCCCTGCGCATGGTCACAGGTAAAGATCTTCACATGTAAA